>NW_005803951.1:0-161280 GCF_000240725.1 Microchloropsis gaditana
AAGGTAGAATGGAATCGAATGAGTGGACAGAGAGCCATGCGTGTCTTTGGCTGAAACAGGGTTAGGCACACGCTCTGTAACACTTGCAAGAAGGTGTATCCTGTGAGAGATGCGTGTAAACTCTCAGGCATATTTTAAGGTGGAATGGAATCGAATGATGGACAGAGAGCCATGCGTGTCTTTGGCTGAAACAGGGTTAGGCACACGCTCTGTAACACTTGCAAGAAGGTGACCTTTACAACACTTCGTTCTCCCCCAAAAAGGAGCGGAGACCAGCGTGATAACGCCATGACAGCACAGAATGCCTCTAATTATTAAGCTAGACATATTGAAAGAATTAATAGCATGGTATCCATCCATCTTTCTCTTTTACTTGGGTTTTCCTTGTGTTCCGATTTCATTCCATTGCTCGCCGTCTCTTTCGCCCTCAACGTAAGCCGCGGTCGCGCGTCCGCCCATACCTCGGGCAACAGACCGTCTTCTTCTTTCCCTTGGATCCACGCCATATAAGTCTCAAGACACATTAGAGAAAGGCATTGCTTAACCTTTAGGAATGCTTACTTTTATGGTCTTCTTCTAATACCTTCTGAAAACCAAGGTCTGGCCGGTTATCTCTTGAAAATCAAGGAGCAACTAGACTTGGCAGGCAAGATACTTTGGTGCCCTTTTTTTTTTTTCATTGCACGCCTCCAGATTTCTAAATTTCCTGAGCTTCTGACAAATTTCATAGTCATGTTGCTGACTGGTGTGCGGAGGGCCCGGGTAAATGGCAACCGGCTGCTCGGATGGGCGGAATCGCGAATCTCTCACGCCCCTCGCTCCGTCATCGACACTAGCCTGACGGCATTCGCATTCGGGAGCCACAGGCACATTTCGACAAAGCTCTTTATTCGCAGTAAGTGGAAACGCCTTGTATAGGCGGATATATGGCCTTTTGATCCCGTCAGTCGGAAACTGCGCGGATTACCTTGGTATCACAAACTTCATACATATACTACAGTCGTCCCGCATTCAACAACGCCTGAGTCCCTCCACGAGTTTCTGCGCTCGTATGGTCCTATCCGCGAAGGTACGTCCCATACAACAGTTTGAATTCGTATGGTTTATTACATATCATCAAGCCCGCCGCGCTGATCCCGAGATACGTATTTCTTAAAAAGTCAAGATTGTCCCCCCGACTCGTGACGACCGCCCTCCCTTCGCTTTCGTGGAGTTTGATAACCTTAAATCGGCGCTTGCTGCCATGGAAGAAATGGAATTTCGGGTACGTGAAGGGATACAGGGAGCGGGTGAGTGGCGTCGACCTAGGACTGAGAAGGTGCGACGTGCTCACATGTGTCTCATGGCGGGGCGACAGCGCCTGGAGGGCCGGCTCATTTTCCCGACCTTCCACGTGGATCATGGGAGAAGCGGGAATCTCCAAGGCGCGAACAGATCTGGGAAGGAGCACCGAAATCAAGGGAGGGGATTATCATCACGCACGCGTTTGCGTGGAGACGGAGTAAACATTTCTGTGACCGGGCGTCACGGCCGGGACAAGAGTTTGTCCGAGCAGCAAGAGCGACAGGCAGAGGGTGGGCCGAACGTGCAGATATCAGGGCATGACGGGGAGGAGCAGGGCGTCTCTGGGAAAGTCGAGTCATCCGCAGCGGCGGAGGAAGACCTTGGCTTGCGGACTGACAGCTTGGACGGCACGGCCGCGGGGAGCCATGATAGTGTCGGGCAGTCGATAAGCGAGAGTGGATTTAAGAGGGAGGATGTATCGTACGTTGAAACGACGACAAGAGCTTGAAGGGAGCAGAGGTGGTGAGAAGGGGGGAGATGCTCAACGAGAACCCGTGGGGAGGGTTGTCAAGCAAACTACTGGATCAAAGTAAACAGGGTGCTTCAAGCTTTCAACAATCAAGTAAAGAAATCCGAAAAACTTGGATGTTTGGTGATATTTATCACCTGGTGCAGGTATGACTTCCGTCGTCGGATAGCGTCCCTCTGCCCTGTCTCTTCGCCGCAAGCTTTTCTCGTTTTCTCGGTTGCCCCCCGTGTGTTCTCCTCTTCACTATTACGCTACGCATGCTTTAAATACAAACTACGACAATCTGTATCGTCCACGATGAGTGTCTTACTGGTTTGTCTGCAAGGCTCATCAGTAAAAATAATGAACTCTCTCGTACAATTCATCATCTCTCGAACCACGCTTGCTACTCATGTCCCTCAAGGTAGCATGACCGAGGAATCAGGTGCATTGCATTGAATGATTGAGCGCTTAATGGTCTTATTCTGCCGTACTCATGCACAAAAAGCTCTAATGAAGGGCGTTGTATGTGTTTTCCGGGTTGATTTCACCAAGGGCGTGGTGAACGACAAATGAAAAAAAGGTGTCGGGCGTGCTGCGATTGACTGTTCCAATGCTCCAACAACACGCTCTATCTCAATAGTCAATGGGAGCCGGTCAACCGACTCAGAAACGTTTTAGAAGCAATCGGCGCTAATACTGATCACATCACCTGGTGCGACAAATCGTTGTGTGCGATTGGCGCCACAGTCTGTGTCGCGGCGACAAGCCTGTGGCCCTGAAGGCGAGTGGCGGACACTCTCTCATCACCCTCCCGAACTAACACCCTTTGGCAAGAAGGGTAGTGCTTCGTCAGATGGAATAATTTGAACTATATGCAAGGCGAGGAAATGATGGCTGTGAGAAGCTATGACAGCAAGGGGAGGGGAGACAGTTTTTGGCTGGCTCCCGGCCGTCGGAGGCATTCTTCCACCACCCTGGCGCCCTGTATTCTCCGCCTCCCTCCTATTTAACCAAAGGAGATTTCCACCACAAAAAAGAAGACAGTAGCAAATGAACGATAAATGTGCTATGTGTCGTTGCTCAACTCACCGCTGAACTGGGATATTCGACAAAACATAGGAAGCAAGACAGCGCAGAAGTGGAGCTCCCGTTCTCCTCACTTCCTCTTTCGCGGCTTGATTGCAATGGTGCGTACAATAACAATATCGGAGTAGCGTCGCAATATTGTACAATGTTGACAATCCTAAGGGAATATCTGGAGATGTCTAGAGTCAGTGAAAGCTTTGCGCGAGGCGTGTCGACGGAGAGGGCGCAGGCCCCTCTGTCGCGCCGGGTGAGAGCCATGGCTCAGGATGATGCGCATACTCTTCGGGCTGGAGCGAAAGTTTCTTCAGAAGCGTGTACTTGAAAGTTTTTAGGCGGACAATATAATGAAGTGCTCACGCGCGGGCCGCCGTACGAATCATCTATCCTCCGCTTTCTCACTTTCCGTATTGAACTCTATCACCTTCACACCCACAGTCTTTAATAATCACACCCGAATTTCAACATATCCTTCGTATCCTGAACACGAACGTGGACGGGACCCGATCAGTGCAGTATGCCCTGACCTCCATTAAAGGCGTTGGACGGCGATTTGCCAACGTTGTGTGCAAGAAAGCCGAAATCGACCTGAATCAGCGGGCGGGAGAGTTGACACAGGAGAAGCTGGAGGAAGTGATTGCAATTGTCTCAAATCCCAAGGCATTCAAGATTCCGGATTGGTTTCTGAACAGGCAGCGAGACTGGAAAACGAATAAGCCCTCGCAAGCAACGTCGAACGTGGTAGACACGAAGCTGCGCGAAGATCTGGAGCGATTGAAGAAAATCCGATCACACCGTGGTATTCGCCACTACTGGGGTGTGCGCGTGCGTGGACAGCATACAAAAACCACAGGCCGCCGGGGGAAGACCGTGGGTCCTGCAGGAAAGAAGTAAAGCACACGACGAGTATTGCACACGGGGGGTAAAGAGTGGGAAATGTTGCTGGTTTGACGTGATGGTAGATTACTAGAAGCCCTCACACTGTCTGATCGCGATTCTAGTCTCTTTCTAAAAAGCTCCAAAGCGGATGAGGAGCGAGGAGAGGAGAAAGAGCTACTGTCGCTTAAATCAGTGATCTGTCGAATTATGAAGGAAACAATCGCCACTTTCCAGTAGTGCCACCACTTGCTTTTTGAAGAAAGTCGTCTTTTAAATGTTTCATCATAACTCTTTGCGTGTGTCGCTGAAGTCGGGGGGGTGGGGACAGGGGAGGTTCTTGATTTACGTGTGATGCGTTGTCTTTTTTAGAACTCATGGTGCCGCATATTGTGTAAGCACGCGAAAAGTGAGAAGACCAATGAAGATTGACGCTGTCCCTCTCTTCTGAAGAGGGATTGTGTCTATTGCTTTTAATAGGCATAACTTCTCTTGGCAGCCCCTTCCAGGCTACCAAGCGTCGCGATCCTCTCTCAGGCCCATCTCGGGTCCGACAGAGAGTAATGTGCCGTTCAGACATATACCCTGGACCCTGAGAAGATATCACATTCTCAATCCTCGAAGAATCCATTCAATACATATAAATCGTCAATGTGTCATGACGCTTGCCTGACACAGAAATACATTGTGGCCCACTACTATGGAGAAGCTTCAACAGGAAGATGATATTTCAGGACATCGTTACATTACACACGCGTCGTCAAAGCTTTGTCTTGGGCCATTTCACCCGTGGCACGCGTTATGTCTTAACTAACTACCATATATTTTCAACTGATGTATAGGCTTGTTATCCCTTCGGACAGCGGTAGATTTATCACACTCAGTCGTCGAGAATACTGGATACGCCGTGGAGGCCCGAGGCAATGTCTCATCACGCGTCCAAATTCCCGCATCCGGCCAACACTACGGAGCAAATGTCTGATAACATCAGAAGGAAAAAGTTTTTTTTCTTGCCCATCAGAAGGCATTTGCGTCGCCGCCATCCGCAGTCAGGGCATGTTACAGACATAGCCTCGCGCAATACTGATGCATCTATATCCTCCCAGTACTCTCCACATCACCGCATCGGCAAGCATAATCCCGAGGAACGGAGATGTAGGCAACAACGTCCAATCACCTCGTCTAGCCCTCCGCAGTCCTCAAGGAAGGAGGCCGACAGGAGTCCTCTTCGTCACGGCGTCCTCATTCCGGTTGAACCCCTCAATCTGGCTGCCTCTCTCGAGGAAGTCCTGCGCTGCTATGCGGTCGATCGCCTTATGGCGAGCGCGGCATTGTTAAGTGCACTTGAGCAGCGCATAGGCATTGCCCTAAAGAGTGACGACGCGTTGGTCCGTGAGCCAGCCAAGGTGGTAAGAGGGTGCATGCAGAAACCGGAGATGGCCAAGCGCTTGGAGGTGATCCGCCTGAGGGGTTCGCAATGCAAAGAGTTGACAAACGCCGCCGAGACCACCGAAGGTTGGACGCTGGTATCGCAGCATGGGGGAACTGCAACCTATTTCCAGCCACTGGGGGTCACTGGGAGAGGGAAGACGGAGGAGGCATCTTTACAGAGGAAGCAAGAGGTTGAGGACGGGATGGTGGGAGAGGAAGTGGCGGACCCAGAGCATTCGATCCGCATCCGGGTGGAGGGGGAGGTCGCCTGCTCCCCCATGGAGCAGTTAGCGGCGATGCGTGAGGCGGATCAGTACAAGCTGTGGATGCCCCTCTGTCTGGAGTCCGAGCTCCTGCACCGAGAGGGGAACGCCGATCAGGTCCTCTGGTGGTCTATGGGCATTCCCCGGATGTTCACCTGGGACGTGCTTTTGCACGCCTGGGGCGCGGACTGCATGCTGGAGGACGGTTCGGTGGTGATCGTGGGCGGGTCCATCCGCGCCAGTGACCGCGTGCCTCCGGAACGTTTGCCGCTGCCCCCGGCCGGGTGGGGCTCGTGGCGCGTCTCCCTCCACCAGTTTCGGATCCGTTTTAAGGTCGTGTCCCCGAACACCAGCCATATCACCGCCTCTTTCATCCTCGACCCTAAGCTACGCGCCAAGGTAGGCAAGGCAAGCGAAATCTCACTCCGCCGTGGTCTTCTCCTTTTCCCCGCTTTCGCGCTGTTCTCCCCCTTGCATTTTTTTTCGTATTCCCACTTTAGCAGGGACCTGATCCCTGCTTCCTATTTCCATATAGCTTCTCTCCTTCACGCCTCGTAAGAGTGGCAAGATCGTCGTGTCCGTTTCCAAGTCCCTTCCTTTCTGACCCCTTGTTTCTCTCGATATCTCCCACCCGACGCCTTAGACCCTAGTCAATTACGTCATTAAGAGAGGCGCGGCTTTGAGCCTCAGCTTTTTGCGGAGCCACGCCGAGAAGGTCTTGAGCCTAGGGGCCGCCCACCCGCTCTTCCCAGTCCTCCTCGCCGATCCCTTTTATCGCTCCTTCCTGGCCCCCCGCGTCCTTTGGTACGTCCGGCAGCATCTTTCCACCACCGCGGAGGCAGCGAGGAAGGGGGAGGATGATGGCGTACCTGCAATCCTACGACTTTTGCATATCGACCTCGCCAAGGCCGAGGCCTGTGACCCCTACCCGCCCGCCCGGACGACTGCTTCCACTGACCCGCCCCCGGGTCCCTCGCGGGCCTGGGAGCCTAAGGATGACAAGGAAGGAGCGAAAGAGAAAGATAAGGGAGACGAATGCCTAGGGAGGGTACCCTCAATTTCTAAAGGGTTGGAGGCGCTTAAGGGGGCCGGAGGAGGGGAAGAACTAGGCGGGGAGGAGCACGGAGTGGGCGAATGCGGGCCCGTCACCGCCAAGGTCCTCGGGGTCTTGGGGGCTCTGGTTGCGGTGTATGTCTACATAGAATGTCAAGCGTGGCTATATGGATGTTGATGATGGAGACGGCCGGGAGGCGTCGAAGCGCGTCTGCAAAGTCGCAGGCGTGGCATTGCCTCAAAGCTCACAGGAACAAGCGGAATGACCGTGTCGAATGCCTTCGTCTTTTGGAGGGTGATAAAATCATAGTCACGGGAAATTTTGACTTACCGCTTGCTTCAATACCGACTTGAGTCAAGGGCCAGTCTATGACAGAACGGGCAGCCTGAGTGCGGATCCGATGAGGATGACGCGGACAGGGCGGTGACGCCTCTTGCTGAGCCCTCACGGACGATTTTGAGCGGTTGAGAAGGCTTAGAGTGGAGCTTTGTTCTTTTACGGAAGGTGGTGGTGAGAAAGCGTAAGGAGTGTGAAATTTAAGGAGAAGGAACAGAAGAATGGGAAGCAAGGCACAACTTGCTAACACACCAAATCTCGCTCATTGCTCCAAGATTGTGCTTTCGGTGACCCAACGGTTCCTCTGAATCTTATTCCATCCCACCTTCTTTCTCAACCGTCTCAACACTTCCCATCCGAAGCACAGGCAGAGCCCGCGGCGCTATTTCCTCCCGTCCCCGGGGGGAGGCCTCTCGTCTGCAAGTGATCCTCGGAGAGTAAAGACCACACAGTCACGTTAGGATTCCTCTCGCGCACTTTCTTTCCACCTTCCAGAAATCCCAGCTCAATCATGCACGCCGCTTCCACCACCACTCCTTGTCGCGCGTGGACCAAGTCCAAGCCCGCCAAGAGCGTTCCCCCGGTCGCGATCAGGTCGTCGACCAGCAGAACCTTGTCCCCCGGGATGATCGCAGTGCGAGAGATGCACAGGGCGTCCCCCCCCTTACCATCGTCACCCTCGTACTCCTTTGTATAGCTGTCCCCTGTCACAGAATTTGGAAGTTTGCTTTGCTTTCGTAGCATGAAGAAGGGGATGTCCAATTCCAAAGCCAACGGCGTGCCCAACAGGAAGCCTCGGGCGTCGAAGCCCCCGATCTTGTCGATCGCCATGCCCTTGTACCTTTCGACTAGTATTTCTATGGTCCGACGAAGCAAAGCAGGAGATAGCAGAAGGCCGCTGATGTCGTAAAAGCGGTCAATGCCTTTGAAGGCGTAATAAGGGATTACAGCCGCGATCCTTGGTATGGATGGACAGAAAGGAGGGGGATGGAAGGGGCAAATTAAAAAATAGGCAACGCCAGTCCAGGGAAGTGCGATGCCTTCTCGTTCCCCATATTTATCAAATTTATCAAATGACCATACTTGCGTTTATCCTCCTCGTAATCCTGCGAAGTCGCAGGGTTGACTCCGGCCATGCTTCTAGGACCCTAACTGGGAAAGTGAGCGTAAACCCTGCCGAACATCGACATCAAAAAAGGAAGTGTGTGAGGAGTCGCCTATCGTTGATCAATATCAAACCACAACAAACTCAAACAAGACAACGACACGACTTTAAAATACAGACGACGAGAACGGTAACTTTCCTCCGCATTTGGATTCTCTGACCAACCTCCTCCCAGTGGATGCCTGTCCGGGCGGCTCGATTGCCCATTGATATGCCCGTATTTGTTGCTACTGTGGTTGTCACACCATCTCATCATCCTGCGCTTTCAATTGTAGGTGCTGCAGCACACATATCACATCCCGATGGCCAAAAGAAGACCCCATCTGGTCATGCCCTTATCCTCTGCAGCCAGCGCCGCGCTTCCTCTGACGTTGTTCCTCCTTCTTGCCGGGCCAGCCCTCTCGTACCTGTCACATGTGCCCCCGATTGTAAGCAAATCACGCGTTTTTGCGGCTAAACAAAATCATCATAGCCAGCTCGTACGGCAACGTACCCCAACGGCTCTGACGTTCAGCACGGCAACCTCATCGGACGAGAGGGGCCACATCACTCGTACTGAACTCGTGGGAGCGGCCAAGTTTGTACGACAGAACCCTAAATCAGACCGTTTCAAAGTCTTGAGCTTTCATCACGTGGAAATCTACTGTGGGGACGCCACTAACACCTATCGTCGTTTCCAGTTGGGCCTGGGTATGAACCTGGTGGCCAAGTCGGACTTGTCTACTGGTAATCCGCTTTTCGCAAGTTATTGCCTGCGGTCCCAGAGGCTGCAGATGGTCTTTAGTGCACCGTACTCCATGAATAAGGTGGCAGCAGAAGAAGGGTCGTCGATGGGGAAGGGAGAGATTGTAGAGAGAAGAAGCAGCCCGAACCCAGGTTTTGAGGCCTCGCACGCCACGCAGTTCTTCAACAGGCACGGAGTGGCTGTGCGGGCCTTGGGGCTGGAAGTGGAGGACGCGAGACAAGCGTACCAGGAATGTGTTGCTAACGGCGGACAAGGAGTGCTAGAGCCTGTCCGACTGGATCCCTCCCCGGGCTTGGGGCGGGACGGGTACTTGGTGATGTCGGAGGTGCAGGCCTACGGAGACGTTGTCCTGCGCTTTGTCTCGAGACATGGGGGCTACGCGGGCAGCTTCCTTCCGAGCTATCAGGAGGAGACAAGTGCGGCTTACACAACGGGTGCCAAGGTGGAAAGGTCTCTTGACTATGGTCTCGAACGCATCGACCACGCGGTAGGAAACGTCTGGGAGCTGAACGAGGCTGTGTCGTACTTGGAAAAAATGACGGGCTTCCACCCTTTTGCGGAATTCGTCGCGAAAGACGTGGGCACTGTCGATTCTGGATTGAACTCCGTCGTCCTTGCCAACAACGCGGAAGATGTCCTGATCCCCTTGAATGAGCCCACGTACGGGACCAAGCGGAAGTCTCAGATTCAAACCTACTTAGAGTGCAACAACGGCCCCGGATTGCAGCACTTGGCCTTAGCCACGCGCGACATATTCACAACAATGCGAAAGATGCGGGCAGTCTCAGAAATGGGCGGCTTCACATTCATGGCCCCGCCGCCTCCATCGTACTACCGGGCCTTGCCGGAAAGACTGGGCGGGAGCTTGACGGCCTCGCAGCTGGCACAGATAGAGGAGTTGGGGCTGCTGGCCGATAAAGACGACCAGGGCGTGTTATTACAGGTAGGGTAGGAGGTAGGAGGGCATGCAAGGTATTGGAACCGACTGTCGAAAGTCATAATCAGGGTTCATTGACCTTTCCTCTTCCCTTTTTCCACAGATTTTCACCGTGCCCGTAGGGGATCGACCAACGCTTTTTCTGGAGATCATTCAACGCATCGGTTGTGAGTCTCCAGATCCCAATCATTCGGAACAAACGAAACAGAGGGGAGGTTGCGGTGGGTTTGGGAAGGGAAATTTCGCCGCCCTTTTCAAATCCATAGAGGAGTATGAAAAAACGCTGGATGTTTAGGAATCGGATAGGGATGGAACAGATATGGTAGGATTGTACAGAGTGTGGTATTAACACCTTTGAAACCGAAAAATCCAGCAGCGTTGGTTGAGATGTTGATAAGTGTTACTGGTTCCTTCTCTTTTTTCGAGGCTGCTGTTCTCGCTTGTGTTTTTTTGAGGTTTTTAAGAGTCAAGCTCGAGGAAATGTTATCTTCCATCAAGGTATTTGAGTTGATCTAGTGACGTTCTGGTTAGATGAACGAGAATATAGCTACGCACGTTTCAGAAATCTGAGGTGCTCGCATTCGCTTTTCGCCATAGGGTTTTAGTATTTGTTCTAAGGTTTGTCAACGAAAATGGCGAACGGTCATCAAAACAAACTTACCAACATGTGGTGGTGGCCATTTGAAGTCTACCGCTGCTTGTTCTTGTGGAAAGGACTCTCGCCCTATCCTCAGATCATTGGCGGGCGTACCGAACTTCGTTGAACATGTGGCTAGACGCATGCGTCACCCCTGTCCAAACCCGCTTCTGCTGGAGGAATGAGGCGAACCCGCAAAGCTTTGCGTTCTAATTTTTGATATGTTTAGGCTTGTGTTTAAAGGTATCTTAACCACAAAGTGGCTGTAAGTTTCAGATAAGATCGGGCGTTGCTTTTGTCAGCGAGCACCTCTGTAACAGACCCGCTCCAACTGATAACAACACCAGCAACGACGTGAACACCAGCACCGCCAACAACAACATTATTTAATATCTAGTTACAGTCATGCATCTTCTAGCCGCACTCGTGGCCCTGCCCGCCATGTGCACTGCTTTTGTCGTTCCGCTACCGTCAGCTCCGAAGGTAAGGCGTTCGAGGTTTCAGCATCTGGACTCAGGTCTACCTCAGGGCTCCTTCACGATGTTCGTTTCCCTTCTTTACACACGTCCAACAGCATGCCGTACGAATGATGGCTGATGGTGACGCAGCTGGTGCTGAGTGGCGGGGTGGTCAAGCGGCGTCAGCTGTATCGAAGGATCTGAAAACGCTGCTGACGAACGAGAATGTCGCGTCGATTTTGCCTCACCGATACCCCTTCTTGCTGGTGGATAAAGTGATTGAAATGGAGCCGGGGAAGAAAGCTGTGGGTATCAAGCAAATAACGGCAAATGAACCGCAGTTTACAGGTCATTTCCCAGAGCGACCAATCATGCCCGGAGTCCTTATGGTGGAGGCCATGGCTCAGCTCTCAGGCGTGCTCTGCTTGCAGCCTCCTGTCTCTGACGGCAAAGGTCTCTTCTTTTTTGCCGGTACGTGACACACCAATCAAAAACCATCTGAAGGAAAGGACTTCGATACAAGGAAAGTGTATGTGATGCTCGCATGAGGTTATGACTGCGTGGCGTGCAGGGCCTTGCAGGGATGCCCCTCGGACGACCTTTTGAGGGTCCTGGCGTGCGTTCTCAGGATACATTGGGCCGTTCTACCGGCAAAATGACCCACAGGTATCGATGGGGTCAAATTTCGAAAGCCTGTGGTGCCGGGGGACACTCTGGTCATGGAGGTGGAACTGGTCAAGTTCATGGAGTCGTTTGGCATAGCCAAGCTGAAGGGGAAGGCGTACGTCGATGGCGACGTGGCCGTCGAAATCAAGGTACGAGCTCCAGGAGGTGGGGCATCAATGTGAAAACGCGTGTGCAAATGTGTAAGCTTTAGATATGTGTGTGTCGGTGTGTCGTGTCTCACTTAACGTCCGTAATTTTCTCTCATGCGCACCATATGGTTACACATTGCATCTTGTAATGCTATCTGGCCCTTTTTTGAAATAACTCGGTAGGAGATGACTTTTGCCCTGTCCAAGTGAGCAGGAGGAGCAATGGGACAGCGGCAGGCGACAGGAGGTGGTGTCATCGCTGGTAATTCGCCCGAGGATATAGCAGCTGTGTGCCGTTCCTTTCTCATGTGAGAATGCAACATCGATGAGATTACAACAAGAATCACTGCGTGTGCGTGGCCCGTATAGGAGCGGCGTCTGTGCCACGTGTTTCTCATTGTGTCGTGATCCACCCAAATGCTTGAGCGAAAGTCGTCATACGTCTTCCTTTCTCCCCCTGTGTGTCTTTATGTGTTAGTCTATGTTGGCATGTACTCCGGCAAATGGTCATAGCCTACACAAACCAGTCGAAGATGTATGCACATGTGATGAATCATCTGCGATATTTTCTTCATTTCTCCTGAAGGCTGTGCTTGCGTGAATCTCGGCCTGACGTCAAGACGTGTTATTGTGTGTGTTGTAGGTCATTCCAAACTCCTTTCAAGTTCTCTTTTTGCGCGAAAGGTCTCCCAAAGCGTTTTAAAAAAAGGAAGTTAACATCCCATTCAATCTCGCGGACGATGTGTCGCTTGGGCGGAGGCTCTGTTTTCTATTTTGCTTTTCATTTTACCTTGTAGACCGTCTGAGCCCGGTACTCTCGCATCAATACAACAAACTCAGTCGCATTTCCTGTGACTTGACGGATAGCCTGAGCAGGCCTCAGGTAGGGATAGGCTTGATCTGTGACAGGGCGGATCGGGAGCAGGACTCTACGTTAGCCAGACAATCGATTTCGCTTTCATAAAATCTAGTAAGACCAAGTCGTGGTGGATGATTACAATTGCCCAAATGCAACATGGCCCGTGAACAAGTCTGGTTTCTTTCAATGTAATTTTCCTTACAACGATCCCGCCTTCCTACGTACCTTGAAATGCAGACCGATTAATGAGAAGAGGAGGCACCGCAAATCTTGAACGAGATAATAAAATATCCTCAGGCCTTCAGGATCTTTGCTGTCCTGCACATCCAGGAGCGATCCAATCTTGGCGCAGGTAAAGCGGATGTGGGATTCTCCGAGACGGACCTCCAGCTCCTGCTTCCCGACCCGGTCTGGTTCCGGCCAATCTTTATCATCTTCCGCCACGATCTGGGACTCCTCAACGATGCGTTGAAATTCGCTCAGTACAGTTTGAGAAAGGTATACTGTGAACAAGGGACTTTGTTAGTTCTTTCGCGATCAACAATCTCTGTCCTTGTTCTGTTTTCGTACCTTGTTTCCGGATCATCTTGGCGTTCTTGTATTTAGAGTTATTGGCGTACCTCAAAAGACCCGAGGGATTAATTTCGAATTCCATGAATTCGTGCCCAAATTTCCCCTTGTGTCCCACGTAGTACCGAAGGTAAAATCCGTCACCAACGGTCATGATGTCCCTGCTCATGTTGTGGAAGGAAAGGCAAGAGATGTAGATGCACACTGCCAAGCAATCAAAGCTCACTCACACTCTGCCAAGATCAAGCTAACACATCATCTTGTAGGTGAAATGGAAGTAAAGGGCCTGTAAGCGTGCATATCCATTTGAAGACGTACTATACATACAGCGGCGCTCTCGTTCGTGCGCCATCATCCAACCCACAGTCCGTGGTGACCCGACACGATCTCTCCATGACAGATACGAGCACGCAAGCAGTCCTCCGCCGGAGCCCTCGTAGCAAGAAAACCCCACACCATCCGACTACTACACTGTAGTCCCGCATCCATTTGCCGCACACCTAGAATTGGCCTCTGCCCCCTGGTAGGTGCTCTTCGCGCAATTTTCCGCGTTCTTTCCGCCTTCTTATGCCCCGACGCGCCGACGGCCCCCGACCCTGTAACGGTTCGGAAACGGTTTTTGCCTGGCGGGTGTTGAATTGCAGCCTTTCTCGGCACGATGCCGCCTTGTTATGAAATGTTTGGGGTGTGCACCTCAAATGACTGCTGATTGTGTATAAATCGCGGTGAATACGCCTAACATATATAATGAGTTTTTCATCCTCGGCAGACCGGGTGTCTTATGGGAAAAAGTGCAAACTCAGGCAGGTGCAGTGTCTCGCCATGTCTGCTTGGCAAATCGTGTTTATCTCCGCTTCAAGCACGAGACAAAAAGGGTTTGAGTGCCGTTACTAGAACCATGTAAATTTATTAATAACGTAGGGAAGCCGTGCTTCCCTCTGTTCCTTTGGATGTCTCCATATGTATTGGCAAGCTTTTTCTCGCATCAAGATTATCTACCGCGGGCGTTAGAATACATTCTACTTCAATACCGCAACGACCCTTATTGCTGCTTTTTATTATTAGCGCAAAAGTTTAGAGACTTGCTCAATTATTTCCTGAGATATAGAAGGCGGTTATTAGGTGTCAGGATATTTATTCGAAACTGTTCACAATTTCATCCCTCTCTCGAATCATCCCGCAACTTCACAGGCGGTTTCAATCATTGAGAACCTAGAAGAAGGATCTTTAGCCAATAGGGCTTCCGCTGCCTCTCCTCCTCCATACGTTCCAATTAGCCCTGATAGCGAAACAACTGACTTAAGCGAAGGCGAGCCGGCGGGTGCGTTAACCACGGCAACAGTGGCGGATCCTACTCAGTGCCTGGGAGTCCTACACTCGCCCGCGGGTGGACAGACCTCTTTCCCTACATCTGCTTCTCCGAATCGTAGATCGGCAGCTGCTCCGCCAAGTTACGAAGAGTACGGTCGCGTGACACGCGCATTATCTTCCCCAGTCATGGAAACCTTAAATGACATGGAATTGCAGACAGGCTACGAGACCCCTCGGCCCACTGTGCAAGACCGTCTCAAACGATGGTGGGAGGAAATACGCGCTGAGTGGCGTATTCTGGGTGTCTTTCTTCTGTTGATTGTCATCTGCTTCCTCCTCGCAGATCTCGACTTGAGTGTGCATTTGCAGACGATGTCGGAGGGCAAGGTCATGTCTTATCCCATGCTCAAAGAGGCGTTCGACAAGCACCCAAGCTTCTTCGATTTCTACACCTTACCTTCGGATGATGAATCCCTGATTCTGGAAATGCCTAAGGCTTTTTTCAACCAAACTCCCTCAAGACCTGTCATCTTTAGCGCCACTTTCGCCCGCGGAGCCTGGGATGACTCCTCCAGCCTCTTACTCCTCCACGAACCCGCCGAGGCCACGGACCACGTTGTCTTTACTTTCAACATCACGTCTGATGGCTCTGGCATAGACATGTTCCGAGAACAGTATGGCGTGCGGACCAGCAGCCCGGACTACGCCATGCCGGTAGAGCTCGGGGCCCTGTCATTGCGCGTGGGGACCTTGCCCATTGTGATTGACCACCATGGCTCCAGTGACGACGAGGAAGGAAGCTACGTAGTAGATGCCTCAGGTTTGATTGAGAACGGCTTCTACATCACAGACGTGACAGGTGCGGAAGACGCTAGGCTGCGCTTGGACCTGAGCCGGTCCTTCCCCGAGAACCTGGACATCACGGCCGAGTACCTCCTTCCTCTCGACCCCTCTGACCCGGCGTCGCCCAAGGTCAGTGAGACGATTAGTTTTTCCATGGCTCTACTGCCTGAGAGGCCTCTCGTGGCCCGCGCGTTGGACGAACGCATTGGTTTCTTCTCCATCGGCTACCAGGACGTGGGCGACCATCGCCACGACCCCAACGTGACGGCCTCGCACAAGCATTTGGCCGACCGTGTGGACACCAAGGTTAAGATCATCAATCGCCGCCGTCTCTCTTCAGGCGCGAATGAAAGCGCCATCACGTACTACATCGACCCCACGGTGCCGAAACAGTGGCGGGAGTCATTTCGGCAGGGCGTAGAGGCCTGGCGTCCGGCTTTCCAAGCTGCTGGCTTCGGCCCAGCGGCCATTCGAGCCATTCTACCCAACGAAAGCGGCTGGCCAGACGATTATCAGGTGGGAGACCTGCGGTATTCCACCATCAGTTGGGTTGTCGATATGGATACCACCTTCGCGCTGGGCCCGTCCGTGGTAGACCCGCGTTCGGGCGAAATCTTGAAGTCGGACATCATCTTCACGCACGGATGGGTCAAGCACTGGATCTCATACATGGAAATGATGGACAGCTCTAAGAATCCTGCCCAGTCCGCCACGGGCCTCGATGCGCTAGACCCCGCTCGGGAGGCAGCAGATCTGCAGCGACTGCTCGGCGTGGACCACGGAGGGCAACGCGAACACAGCCACGAGCACAAGCATGGCCACGACCATGGGAACGACCACGATCCAGTGAGGACCTTGGCAGGCCGACCCTGGACTCGAATGCACCCTTCCCGGCGGACCACGCTCAGGCACGCGCACCGGCATGGACGATGTCAGGAGGCGAGGGCGAAGTATGACTTGTCACCCAAGTTAGCTTTACTGGCCCGAGAGCTAGCGGGCAAGGACGCGTTGGTCTCCGACGACATCCTCCACGCAGGCATTCGCGAGGTGATCATGCACGAGGTGGGCCATACCCTGGGCTTGCGGCATAACTTTAAGGCCTCGTCGGGCGTCACGTGGGAGCAGACGCAGGACGTGGAGTACACGCAGAAGCACGGCCTCAGCACTTCTGTGATGGACTACCTGCCCATGAACCTGGTGAGTGGGCGTGCCGCTGAGACCAACGTCGATTATTTTTCTTCCACGATTGGCATTTACGACGTTGCGGCCATAAAGTACGGATACACCGAGCTCCCAGACGAAGCGCCTGGTATGCCGCATAAGGTCCTAACGGCTCTGGCGGACCAAAATCTCCTCTTCGGAACGGATGAAGACGACGCGAGTCCTTTGGGCGCCGATCCGTACGTGAACGTCTTCGACTTTACCTCCGACCCTGCCGCTTTCTACTTGGATCGCCTGACCTTGGTAGCGGAGCTGAGGGAGAACCTGCTCGACCGCGTGGTGTTGGAGGGGGATGAGTTTACCCGCTACGCAGCCGCAGAAACAACACTCTTGAAGGTAGTGCTCTCGGCAGCAAAGTCCCTGACGAAATTTATCGGGGGCTACACTGTCAACAGAGCTCGGCGCGCGGCCCCCGGTGTGGCCCAAGCTCCTCCTTTGGCGGTCTTGAGCCCATCGGAGCAACAGAGGGCCTTGGCAGGCGTGCTCCAAGTGCTAACAGACGACGAATCCATCATATTCCCTCAAGCGGAGGCGGTGCAGTGGATGCTCAACAAAGGAGGAGAATGCTCGGGTTTGTATCAGTATTGCCTGGCTCGCTCCCCCGTGGACGTAGTCAAGGCCATAGACGACGGCCGAATATCCCTTTTGACGCATCTCTTTGCCATCCCACGTTTAGAGCGTCTTCGCACGGCGGAATGGGTGACATCGGCTTCAGGGGAGGCAGAAAAGAGCTTCGGAGTCGCCGATCTCTTTACGCAAACCACTTTAGCCCTCTATGGGGCCGAGCCTGGGGTCTCGGCCCGAGCAGCCGAGTCCCGCAACTGGAACCTGCAAATATACTGGGTGGAACGTTTGCTGGAACTAGCAAGCGCGCCCCCCGAGGACCTGTCCAGAGAGGTGGCTGCCTTGGCGGCGGCCCAACTCTTCAGCATTCAGGAGTCTATGGAGGTGGCCTTGGGGCCTGATGGCACTGTCACCAAGGACTCCAAAGCCTATCCTTTGCTCCGAATTGTCCTGGTAAAGCTTCGTGAAAAAAGCTATGTCAAGGGAGACTCATGAGGCATCACTTCGAGGAAACATGTCAAATATTAAAACATATAAATAAGCGTGTGTGGTAGCCGCGATCTCATCTTGACATCCGTGCACGGACAGCTAATTTAAAGCCAGAATTTGGGGCAAAATAGATATAGGGTCGAAAAAAGACACATTGCTCCAGACAAATAATTTTATAAACCGGGGCGATCTAAGAAATGCCTAATTTCCACCTAGAGGAACAATTTTAAAACTAAAATGAAGAGACGATACAGTTGCTACGTCCTCGCAGAATGCATCAACCACCACAGATAATAAATTAAAAAAGGCCTCCGGTCGCTCAAAGACAGTCTTTTTCTCATTTTCCCTTGTTCAGGGCCGTGCAAGAATACTCGGTTCACAAGGATACTTGAACAGAGTGCTGTGTTTTTGGACGAGACTTTTGGACTGAAGGAAGCTTTAAGGTCACCAGACGCGGCGCGACTTCGTGATGCAAGGATTCCCTCGCGTTATACACGTACCAGCTTCGAGTCTGACTAGTGCTTTCGTTCGTAGGTATTCGTCTCGCATGCGCTACAAACCGCACAGGAACGTCCTCGCTTTAAATTCCTTGGCGATCACTACTAGTGCTTGCAGCACCTCGAAATGCAGTGCCTGCCTAGTCGCCTGCGCTTGACTGAATATCGTCCCTTACACCCCCCATATTATGCCGATAGCAGTGACCTTCCGCAAACATCATAAATTATTAGCCATTATGAAGCCGCCGACGGTGCTTGTTAAGGCACGGTGTCTCTTCCGGTACCGCTCTCCGATGCTTCAACTGCTCTCACGGACATGTAGAGCAGGAAATTCCTCTTCCTCCTCCTTGCCTTATTCTACTGGCGCTAAAGCTTCGACGAGCCCTTTCGAGAGAAGTCTGTTTCAGTACAAGGACTACTTGAAACGAGAGCTGGCAAGATTTGATCCTGATGTTCCGATCGAGTTAGCCTCTACCCCTCCCGCCTCCTGGTTCACTGACCCGGCCTTTCACACCCTGGAGATGGCAAGCATTTTCTCCGATAACCCCCTGTGCGTCGGCAGTACTCTTCAAATACCACTACCTGGCGACTATTTTTGCGGACAAGTGGGCTCCCATCCTTTTATTGTACTGCGGGAGGCATCTGGGAATGTGAAAGCTTTCTACAATGTCTGTCGACATAAAGGCATGCGTCTGGTGGCGGAGGACGCGGGTCGCGTGGGGCAAACCGTTCTCACCTGTCCGTATCACGGATGGGAATATCGCTTGGACGGACGACTGGCCAAGGCGACGCGTGTGGCAGGCATACGTGACTTTGCCCCTAAGGACTACGGGCTCCTGGAGATTCCTCTCTGGACGTGGGGGCCTCTGGTCTTCCTCCGCTTCGGGCAGGCTGAAAACGAGGCACCTCACGTGGTTGGGAAGGACGGAAGTCACCCCCTGGCGTACTTGGAGCCCCTGCTAGAACGCCTGGATGCCGAGCACGGTTTCAGCTCAGGATTGCGGCATGTCCGCCGACGGCGATACCGAGTCCAGGTAGGATTTTGTGGGCTGATCCCATATTGTACGGTACTCTCTACCTATCTCTCGAGTACGCTTGTACAGTTCCGGCCGTGCCGTGCCCCTTCACTCACCTCCCTGCCCTCACACCCTCCCTCTCCCTCCTCGCGTTCCCTCTTCCGACCCCCTTCGACACCCCAGTGCAACCACAAGGTGGTAAGCGACAACTATTTGGACAACGGCTATCACGTTCCCTACGCGCACAAAGCCCTGGGGAATGCCCTTGACCTCTCCTCTTATGGAGCTTCCGTTCACGACCGATACTCCGTCCAGGCCTGTCGCGGAGCGCCCTCCACCTCCTCCCCCTCCTTCCCCCCTTCCACGTCCGCCTTTTCCTCGTCTTCTCCCTTTCCTCCTCGTATCAGCCCCAATCATGGAGGGGGAAGTGCAACGCGCCTGGGTAAGGCCGCCCTTTACGCACACATTTACCCTGGGCTCATGCTCAACCGCTACGGCCCATGGATGGACCTGAACATCCTCTTTCCCGTCTCCTCCTCCTCCTGCGACCTCATTTTCGATTACTTCCTGGAAGAAACTTTCATTGCCGAAAAGTTGGAAAAGGACGGGGAGGCTGGCTTGCGCACGTACGTGGAAGAGTCCCTGATAGCCTCGGACGAGGTACAGCGAGAGGACACCTACCTGTGCGAGAATGTTCAGGCGGGGCTTGAATCGGGCGGGTATGACAGGGGAAGGTATGCGCCGAGAGTGGAGTTTTTGGATCACGTTTTTCATCAATGGCTGGCGCAGGACCTGCGGGCGGCAGTAGGGAAGATACAGGGCAGGGAGGGGACACATAGGCCGAGGTGGGGGAAAAGAGGGAGAATGCTGTGAAGCGCCAAAAAGCGTGGTATTTGTAAGATGACAGCAAAATAAAAACCACTTTAGGCAAACATCCATGAAGGACAGCCGAGAAAGAAAGCCGGGTGGGTGGCCCTAATTTTTGTCTGCGTTAACATTTTCTGTCCGTGCCCGCTCTTATACACTGATAGTGGCGATCCCGTGAGCAGGTCTGATCGTTTTCACTCGGAACCTTTGTATCAATCTTTCCGCCACGGGCACGCTCTGCTCATGGTGCAGCTCGATGGGTAACGAAAAACTGCCCCCTGCTGCCTCTCCCGATGCGGCTCCAGCAGCCGCTAATGCCTCCCCTTCCACGTCCGTCCTTCTTCATCCCTCCAGTGCCCTCCATCCTTCCCCTCCTCCCTCTCCTGCTCCAATTTTTCCTCCCTCAAGCCAGCCCTGATTCCCCCCTTGACCACCCAATTCAACATTCTGACGGGTGCCCCGCCAGCCCCTCTGCTCGGTAGGGTCCCCTCTTGCTCTCCCTCTGCAGCCGCATTGCTTCAAGGTGCCCATAACGGACGGGTGGCTGGTCGTATAATACCACCGCTGATGCGCTGGATGTGGTGATTGTCCTGACCCCATCTCTGCTGGTTCCGATGCTCATCAACCTATCCTCCTTTCGCCACTCCTACGGACAGGCCCTTGGACGTGTGTGTACTTTGAAGCCTTGCGTTTCCTGCTGATATCGCAATGTCTGCCGTCAACGGCTCTGAATGTCATTCGTTGGCCATTCCATCCTTCTCTCGCGTGACGTCGCGCGACCTCTGTACCTTATCTTTTTTGATTGAGCCCTGCCCCGACACTTTAACCCCCCTACCCCTGCTCCGTTACTTCTTCCCATTGCCCATCAGCCCTGGCGCCTTAGGCGGTGTTGCTGGCCTCCCTCCTCCCCCGCCTGCCCCTAAACCAATGCCGGCCCCTGTCAGTCCTGCGTACGCATACCGCTGTTTCTTCTCTGCCGGCTTGAGGATCTGGAAGGAGCACATCAGCGTCTCATCCACGCTCATCATAGCGCCGGCATTGTCGAATTCTCCACAATAGTTGGGCTACGGGGTGGGGGGAAAGAGACGTGTTGGACGGGTGTCAAGGTGAGTGAGGGTGGCCCGATCCGAGGACGATCTGACGCCCGCGAGGAGGCGACAGACCGGCCGCGGTAGGGAACACCCGCATTGTGGAGGGGGGCACGAGAAGGGAACGGGGAAGAAAGGAAAGGGATGGCGAGACGAGAAATGAATGATTAAGACGATATGGGGCTTACCGCCGAGAAGATGGTGACGAGCTGCCTCCTCGCGAAGAACTCGTAGCCGTCCTCCACCACCTGTGGGGGTAGGCGAGTAAGGGTAGTGAGAAAGGTAAAACCCTTCCGTTTGCGGGTCTGTCGCCCGGCACAGACCGTCTCCAAAGACCTCCGCGTCAGGCTCCCTTCAAACCCTGATCCCTCCCTCCCTCCCTCCCTCCCACGCACCTGATGCGCTCGGCAGATGAGGTCAAGGTCGTGCTGCTTCAAGAAGCTGGCCGCCACGTCCTCCCCGAACGTGTACGAGACGCCACGGTCATTGTCTCCCCAACCCATGATGTCTTTGTCGGGGTCCGCCCACAGCAAGTCGCAGAGCAGCCCCGTGTCTGGCACGTCCGTGGGCCGCATTATATCCTTAATCTCCTCCAACGAGGTAAGCTCCGGGGAGAGGCCCCCGTGCATGCAAAAGATCTTCTCATCGATGACGGCGGCGATGGGGAGGCAGTTGAAGCAGTCCGTGAATGTCTGTGCGGGAGCGAGAGGGAGGGGAGCAGCAGGTAGTCTGAGCTTGACCATTCTCAAGACACCGTATGAAAGAGAGCCGGACCTTCGGACGGGACGTAGGCCGCCGAGGCAGGGCGGGAAAAGAGAGCGAGAAGAGAGAAAGACCTATAAAGGAACAAGAGAATTGCCATCCGCCGGGGACCTTGCTTCCGACAAAACACAAGACGTGGCAATCAAAAGCCCGTACCTTCCATAGCTTGATGTTGTATCGGCGTTTGCATTCGTCGTAGAAGCCGTAGATCCGGTTGATAGAGGCGCACTCGTGGTTTCCGCGGAGAATGAAGAAGTTCTCCGGATACTTGATTTTGTAGGCGAGGAGAAGACAGATTGTTTCCAAAGACTGCTTCCCACGGTCCACATAGTCACTGGGAAGGACGGGGTAGGGAGATAAATAGCAGCGTGAAAAGCGAGGACGTGGTGAGACGATTACTCTCTGCCGGCAAGAGAGTGCAACACTTATGCATGCCTATGATCTCCATACATCCATGCTCTCCTTGTACTCTTTATGACCCTGTGACTTTCCCTGTCGCCCTCCCGTCGTTCTCACCCTAGGAACAAGTAGTTGGCATTGGGAGGAAATCCGCCATACTCGAACAGCCGCAACAAATCATAGTACTGCCCGTGAATATCGCCGCAAATCTTAATGGGTGCCTCTAGCTCCAAAAGCATCGATTGCTCCATAAACACGTCCTTCGATTTATTACACAACATGCGGATCTCCGACTCCAGGAGCTGCACGGGTTTCCCGGGCCTGGCCCCACGGACGGTAAGGAGTTTTTCAATGATACCATCCACTTCAGACATCCCTTCTACACTTCCTCCTGCTGCATTTGTTGTAGCTGTTGACATTAGAGTCGGATATCTTGGATGGAAAGCGGGGCAGCAGGCTGTAGCAGCACCAGCCCGAACGCGTGGGGTTCTCGCGCGCTCAGCCTCGAAAGACTCGGAGGCGGCACCGAGAATACGAGGATGCCTCTGGCCTGGCAAGGCACCTGGGTGCGCGGGGTGTAAGAATCAAGCAATGAGGGCGAAGAACTCGAGAAGGGGCAGACTGTCGGGAGAATCTTGCCCTAATCGACCCTGGTCATAAGGCGGACGAGGCCATAGGCAAGCTTGCTTTTCGGCATACGCGATCGGACCCGCACTTCCACCACCTCTACGGTAAGGACGCTCCCGTACATGCCCAAAACGTGCCATTCACCATACTAATGCATCGTTTTTCAGAGGAATCTTTGCAAAATGCCGGACACCCGCTCGACCTGTGACCGCAGTGCCATTAGCATTATCGCCCTCGACCCTGGTCACGGCGGCCTCGCCGCTCAAGATGGGGGCCTCGTGCTCGCCCGCCTGGCAAGAAAATTCAACCAGTGTTCCCAGGTTGCACTTCTTCGGAACTGATTTTTGGGCTATTTGCCTCGTGTGGAACTGTACGACTTAGTTGGTGATACTCGCGTGTTTCTTTTTCATTGTCTTGGAATTGAGATGCCGTGACATGCCCGGCAGCCTGGCGAACAGTACGATATCATACGTACGAGATAGTATCAATTCTCACTCCGTTACTCATCAAAACAGACATTGCTAGGACGGCCAAAGGCCTTGCATTTCATCAGCAAAAAAAAAGAATTCTGCTACAATAAGTCGAACACCGGCCACGGACCGTAAGCTTACAGCATGAGTACCGATAGAGGCGGCGGTGAGGCCAGGGACAGGGCAGGCGCTGGAAGCAATCCGGACGAGGAGAGGAGGCATGCACCCTCACACGCCGTCCCAAACCTTGTCTCGATGGGCAACGGGACTAGCAACAGCCGTACCGGTACGAAGGTGGGGGTTTCCGTGGCTCAGGGCAACGCCACGCCGGCGGCGGGTCTTGAAGGGGATGCCGGTCCGAGTGGAGGGGGAAAGGCGTCGCCGGCCTCCCAGTATGGGGGCTTCTCGACCGCCTCGCCCGCCGAATTGGTCGGCGGTGGAATGGGAGCCGATGCCAGGACCCTGAAGCGTTTGTTAAAGGCCCTGAGTGCGGCGCGAGAGGCGGCGGATGGCGGCGCAGCTCTGTACGATACCTTATCCCAGCTGTGCGACCTAATTACCTACTCTGGAGACGACGCCTTGCTCCTGGCGGGCTTCGGCGGCGTGATGATGCACGGCGCTGGCGTGAATGTCGGGAGTAATGGGGGAGAGCGCGTGCACCAGCATCTGAAGGACCTCCTGGTCACCCTTCAGGCCCCCGACCCCTCGCTGCAGCTGATGGCGACCAAGGTGCTCACTCAGGTCTTCGAGCAGGTGCCGCCCTGTGTCGCCCTGGCCCTGGACGCGGGCGTGGCCGTCACGCTCACTGATAAACTTCTGAGCGTGGAGTGGATGGACGTGGCGGAGCAAGCCATCGCGGCGCTCGAGCACGTGGCCCGCTACTCGCCCGCCGCCTTGCTCTCCTGCGGGACCCTGGGGGCCCTGCTGGCCTTTCTCGACTTCTACCCCCTGGACGTGCAGCGTCAAGCCCTCAGAACGGTTGCACACATATGCAGCGGCCCTCTACGTGTCTCGGGCCTCGTCTGCAAGCGGGCGGGGGGGCTGGAGGGCCCCGGGGGGGAGGGCGAGGGGGAGAGGAAAGGTGAGCGTGACAGTCTCTTGCGCCGCAGCCTCCCTCAAGCAAGCGCGATGCCGCTGGAAAGTCCTTGTATGGATGTAAACACTTTTGAGACCGCTTTCCTAGGGGCGGCGCCGGCCTTGACGCAGCTCTTGCACCACGCCGAGGGGGCGGTGGTAGAGCTCGCGGCGTTGGCCCTCCTCCGCGCCTCCCAGTCCTTCTTGCAGGCTGCGGACGGGGACACGATGCGCGCCGGCCAGTACGCCGAGGGGCTGGCGGGCCAGGGCCTGGTTCGGCACTCGATCCAGCTTCTGGCGCAGGCGGTCCCCGACCATGTCGGCCTCCTGGTTCCCGGCCCGGCCCCCGGCAGGGGGCAGGGGCCCGTGACGGAACTGACGCCGGCTATGGCGCAGCTCCTTCTCCGGCTTTTGGGCTCGCTGGGTCGGTACAGCGCCAAACTCTGCTCGGAAATGATCGACTTGGGCTTGCCGCTGGTCTTGCAGGGCCTCCTGGCGGGCGAGGTCGGGGGCGCTCCAGTGGATCGGCTGTCGGCGCTTGGGGCCCCGAGCATCCCTGCAGGCGCGGCTTTCGCGGTGGCCTCCCCCCCCTCGGCAGGCCCAGGCCTGGGAGGAGCTGTGGGGCCCTGGCGTCGGGGGCGCTCCTTGTCCTTCGGAGCCTCCTCTCCCGGCCTGACCGGCGGCTCGGCGTCCTCTCAGACGACCGCGCGCACGCTCTTGGCCTGTCTCCTCGACCTGCTGCCCATCCCCTCCCCGTTCCTGCCCGTGCACCTGGACGCTACCTCGGGACTGGATAACGAGCGTGTGTCCCTTGCCTCGGCCCATCCGGGCGCCGGGTCCGGGGGCGGCGGGGGTGCCTCCTGTTTGCACGGGACGCCAGGGCTTCTGCGAGTCTTGCATCCTCACGGCGCAGTCCTGACACCTGTCCTGGACCCCCGCTCGGGCAGCAGCAGTGCTCCCAGCAGTCGACAGGGCGGTGGCAGTGCCGGCGCGGTGGTCTCGGTCGACCTCGGTACCGTGCTGCCTTTTTCCGGCTGGGCTGCCTGTATGACCGGCGCGCGCCGATACCGCACCCCCTGCGGGTGGATCTCGGCCAGGGTGGCCACGGACAGCGCCCTCTCAGCCGCCAGGGCCGCGGCTACAGCGGTCGTATCCAGCGTGCTGCCCGGTTTCCCACCGTCGTCTTTCTCCACCGACGCCCTCTGCGAGGTCGTGGACGGGCCCGGGAGCGACTCCCTGGCCCGCGCCAAGCTGGACCTGGTGATCAGGCGCCAGGCCCTCAGCGGCCCCTTGCTCGGCATGTTGCCGCACCTGCTCGATCTGGCCCGGGCGGCCTCCAGTCACGCCTTCCGCAGCCTCTGCGCCCGCGTCCTCTGCACGCTCTTGCACGACCTGTCGGGGCCCGCGCTCCTCGAGCCCCTATTTCTTGACCAACCCCACCTGGTCCCCCAGCTCGCGGGTTTGGTTGCCCGCATGCTGCCCATGGTCTGCCCGGGCACCGGGGTGGGGACGCCCACGAGGGGCGTGGCGTGCACGACAGCTTGCGCCGGTGGCAGCAGCAGCAGCAGCGCGCTCATTATCACCCTGTCCGGCATGGCCCTTGCCTTGCTCCTGCTGCAGAAGGTGCCCTCCGTCTTCGTAGAGGCGTTCTCGCGCGAAGGCATCGTGGCCCAAATCACGGAGCAGCTGCGAGAAGGGGGAAGCGCCAAGGGGGCTGGAAGTTGCCCGAAGCCAGGGCCTTGCGTGTCTCCTCTGAGCCTCCCGGGCCCATGGGCCGCGGCCCCGCCGGATTTCGCCTTGTCCTCCCCCTCGTCGCTGCCAGCCTCCACCCGAGCGGTCCGAGCGGGGGCGCAGGAGATAGGGGAGAGCGAGGGGCTCCGGCTGTGGGGGAAGGCCTCGACGAATGCCAGCGTCGGGAGCGAGGCTGTGCTGGACATGCGCTTGCGCGAGGACGTGGCTGTCCGGGCGGCCGCATTCATGCACGCCTTCAGGGAGGCGCAGAGCCTGCTCGAGCTGGAGGCGGCGGAGAAAGAGGGCGGCGACGACGGCGGCGACGACGGCGGCGACGACGGCGGCGACGCCGTAGGCCTGATGGGGCTACTGGGTGACGGGAGCGGCGGGAACAGCAGGGCGCAGCGCTCGAGAAGCGGCAGCGGCAACGTGATGGGCGTATTGGGGACGGCCCTGGCCACCCTGGAGGAGCAAGGGCGGGCGGAAACACGCTTGGCGGCAGAGACGCTGGCGAGCCTGACCCGACGGGACCGGCGCATCAAGCAAGAGGGTTTGAAAGACGGGGCTGGGGTCCTCGCGCTTCTGGTCCGCGTCTGGAAGGAGGTGAGGCGGCAGAACGCGGGGCACCGGGAGAGCTGCGAGGCGGTTGTGCGCAGCCTCTGTCTGCTCCTGGCCTCGCGACACCGGGGCGGAGGCCTGAGCAACTTCGAGCTCCTTACTAGCGGATTCGTGCCGCGACTGCTCGCCTTTTTGCGGGCCACCGAGGTGGAGAGGGGCGAGCTTCTGTCCGTCTTGCTCTCCTACCCTCTGGCCGGGGGAAGTCCTCGCAAGCGCAAGGCTTGTGCGGCGGCGGAGAAGAAGGACGGAGGCTGGGAGGGGGAGGCACGTGTCATGCAGGAGCTCTGGGCCCTCTTAAAGCGGCTACTGCGACGGGAGCGCGCGACTCGGGTTGGCAAACTGCTGCTGGAGGTGAGGGGCGGGGACGGCGGCCGTTCTCGCTCCTCTTCCTTCTCCGCCTCCTTCCCGTCCTCCTCCAGCCCCTCCACCTCCTTCGACAGCAGGAGCGGGAGCGGGGACGTGGGCCCGGGGGACTCGTGCTTTCAGATCTTGGTGGGCCAGCTCCAATCCTGCTTGGAGGCCTCGGATCGCTTCCTCTCCTCCGCCGCGCTACGAGCCTACCGTGCCTCCGGCCTCGAGGACCGAGCCCGGCCTAGTCCCTCCCCTCGCACGGTGTCGACCCTGCTGGCGCACCCCATGCAGCTCCGGTTGCGGTGCCTGACGGCGGAGACAGATTCGCGGCTCGGAGCTCTCCTTCAGGCGCAGGGGCTGGGCAAGGTATCTCTCCTGATTGACCCCCTGGCCTCGGTGCGGACCATCCGCGAGTTTTTGAACCGGCGCTTGCAGAACGTGGAGGAGGTGCTGGCGATGGACGAGGAGGAGGAGGGAGAGATGAGGTCAGATCAGGGGCGGGGCGTGCCTGTGAAAGGGGTGAGGAGTAGAGGGAGGGGGGCAGCGGTGCTGTTGCGTGGAGGGCGTGGGGATGGGAGGAGGAGGAATGGAGGCGAAGAGAAAAGGAGCATAGTGGGGAGCAACGAGGGGCACAGAGAGGAGGAGGAGGAAGAAGAGGAAGAGGAGGAGGAGGGGGAGGAGGAAGAAGAGGAAGAGGAGGAGGAGGATGAGATGGGAGGCTATGGTACAGGAGAGGCAAGTAGGAGCCGGATGGTGTTAATGGAGGAGAGCGAAGAAGAGGTGGAGAAAGGCGCGGGAGGGTGCGAGGACGAGGACGACGGGATGCGCGTGTCGACTGCCGACGTGGAGGAGGAGGACGAGATCGGGGCTCGAGGGGAGGGGAGGGGGCGCGAGGGGCCGGTCAGCCGGAAGCCCCTTCCCTTCTCGTCTTGTGCTTCCCGAGCCTCCGACCAGCTCTCCCACGCGCCCACGCGTGCCCGTGGCCGGATGTGTTTTCTCAGCGCCGTCAGGGGAGGGCGGGAGAGGGAGGGAGTCCTTTCCAGCCCCAGCCCCCGGTCACTCGGGTTTCGGGCCTCCGAGGACTCGCAGGGAGCGGAAGGCGACCTGGAGGAGGGGATGGAAGTCCCGGGGGAGGCCGAGCCGGGGGCGTCGAGGAGGAAGAAGGCGGAGGAGTGGGACCCGCGCCCTGAGTACGAGATGCGGTGCGCGGAGATCGTGGTAAACGGGTTGCCTCTTCATCTGGAGGACAGCCCGATCCTGGAAGCGGCTTGCGCCTCTTTGCTCCAGGGAGGGGGGCAAGCTGCGAGGTCAGAGGACGGGGAGGAGGACGCGGCCTGTGAGCTTGGCCTGTACGGGACAGCGAGGGAGGGCGGCGGGGCCACGCTTGTGGTGACCTGGACTCTGAGACGGCGGGGGCGGGCGCGCGAGGCGTCGACGGTGCCGGCCACGGAGGCGATAGGAGGCACCGATGGGGAGGGGGGGGATGCATTGAGAAGGAACAGCAGCGTTGAGAAGCTGGGAGAGGAGGGAGGCAGAGACGGGCTGGGCACACACATGCTCTCCCCGCGGTGGTGGGTGGCGCATCCGGTCGACGAGTTTTTGGCTTCTCCGGGGGAGGATGTGGAGGCCTGGGAGGACGCGGGGAAGGGCGAAGAGAGGAACCGCGAAGCTTTGATGGCGGGAGAGGAGACGACGGGGGGACCGCAGGGTCAGACCGCGTCAGGGGAGTCGGTGGTCAGCACCCCGACCCTTGAGAGCCGGCAGGGGCCCGGTAAGGGCGCGCTTGGGAAGAAAGGGAGTCCGGAGGCGCGGGGAGGGTTGGCAACGACGGAAGTTGAGCACGGTATCTTGCTGCTTCTCCGCTTGTTGTACGGATTGAACCGGCACATGGTTTCCCTTTTAATGCCGCCCATGGCCTCCCCCTTGGCGCGTTCCCAAGAGGAGATCAAGGATACCCTGGGCGACGCGGACCCTGCGTCCCACGTCCTTGCCCACGCTGCGGCTCGGGAGCTAGTCTCTAGCGGAGGTGTCCGGGAGGAGTGCTGGGTGATCAAGCCGCTCAGCGAGCGCATGGCACAAGAGCTGCAGGACCCCGTTGCACTCGCAACCCAGCAATTGCCAGGGTGGTGCGACCAGCTCTTGCGGTATGGCCCATTTTTGCTGCAATTTCGCGTCCGGAAAGAGTACTTTCACCTATCCAGTTTCGGGCTGGGTCGTGCTGTACACCGTCTTCTGCAACAGCAACGACAAGGGATGGATGGGCGAAGGGGGGAGGGGGAGGCGGGGGGAGGGGAAGGGGGGGGGACAGGGCGGCATGCTTCCCACGGTCATTCACACCAGGGAAGCCACCACCACCACCATCATCATCAGTATCGTCGCGCCCCCACCTCTGCCGTGCAGCAGCTCAAGGTACAGGTGTCGCGCCGGAAGCTCCTGGCCTCGGCGGAGAAAGTCTTGGAGGAACACGGGTCCCGGCGGGTCTTGCTGGAAACCGAGTTCTTCAACGAGCCTGGCACGGGCTCCGGCCCGACGGCCGAGTTCTTTTCCCTGGTCTCCAAGGAGATGCGGAGCCCAAACTTGGGCTTGTGGCGCGGGGAAAGCCATCATGATGGACTGTACCCACAGCCTTGGTCGGACCCAACGGGGGGCTCGGAGGAAAGGATGAAAGACCAAAAAGGAGGGGGGGGAAGGCCAGAGGGGGGCCGGGGGCAGAAATTGCGTCAATTTGCGTGTTTGGGCAGACTTATCGGCCAAGCCCTTTTGGATGAACGGCTCCTTGATATTCGCTTCGCAGCCCCCCTGGTTGCTACCTTGGCCGGGCGGCAGGCTTCGCAATCCTTGCCGGCGGCCTTGGAGGAGATGGAGCGGGTCGATTCGGCCCTGGCGCGACAGTTGCAGGCGCTGGCGGCCTCGACTGGACTTGCGCAGTGGTTTGAAGCACCGGAAAGCGGGCAGCGAAGCGAGCGGCAGGAGCAGGAGGTCGGGCCCGGGAAGATTGTGAGGGAGAGCGCGGATGCGGACGAGAGGGTGTCGGCTTTGTGCCTGACGTTCTGCCTCCCAGGTGAGCCGGAGATCGGGTTGCTCGGACCCTCAGGGGTGCCAGTCAAGCCGGGTGTAGAAGGTCTTAGGTCAGACGGCGGCCTGGGAGAGGATGTGACGCGTCAGAATCTTGGCCTCTACGTCCAGCGCGTGCTTCAAGTCGGCCTCAGGGAGGCGGTCCGTCCCCAGGTAACTGCCATGTTGACGGGCCTCCAGGACATCGTGCCGACAGGGGCGCTCTGGGTCTTCACGGAGGAGGAAATAATGGCGATGGTGGGGGGGGTGGGGTCGGAGATGGGAAAGGACCCGGAGGAGATCCTGGAGGCCTTGGCCTGCGACCACGGATACACCCGAGGGAGCCAGGCGGTGCGGTGGCTGGTGGAGATATTGGCCGAGATGACCCTTGAGGAGGAGCGTCATTTCCTCATGTTCGTGACGGGTAGCCCCGGGCTGCCTGTTGGTGGCTTGATGGGGTGCTGCCCGCGCTTGACTGTGGTGAAGAAGGTGGCGGAGGGACACGCGAGAGCCTTGGGGCAGGCGGGCGTGGATGCCATGCTGCCGAGCGCGTCCACGTGCACAAATTACTTGAAATTACCGGACTACTCGAGTCGGGCGGTGATGCGAGAGCGTTTGTTGCTGAGCCTGAGGCATGGGCAGCATTCCTTTCACCTATCATGAGCAGTGGGTCCTGCCAGGGCATCCGGAGGGTTGGCGACTAACAGGAAGGAGTGGCCCCATATCCACGTCGGGAGACGACGGGAGTGTAAACCTGTGATTAGTTATAAGAAGCATACCGCTGGCTGTTGAAGGCCTGTCGTGTACAGCTGCAGTACTGGCCCTGTGGCGGTGCGAACAACGCGTGGGGGGACAGTGGGCACATCGTGGGGACGGCAAACCTCGAGGCCTACGCTCAGGGATGAGCATGTGTATGGGGTTCATAGGCGAGCAAATAGGATAGTCAAAGAGGTTTCGGGCATGACAGATTTTAAAGAAGCGAATAGACTAATTGGCGCGGTTCCTTCTTGATTATCTTGGGCGGCATCTGATGTTGTAAGAGTCTTGCACCAAAGAATATCGCTGACAAGAGCATGAAGGACGCTATCAAGTACACCCTTGGTCACGACGCTGTTTGTTACTTTTGTTTGTATACGTTCATTCATTTTCAATATGTGCAAAAGACGCTCAGACTCTTTAGCCGGTTGGAAGCCCCTTTTCGATCGATATGCGCGCCCCTCTCTGATGAACGAACGCAGGTCACATGAAGATTGTTCATCCATTTAAGCGCCAGGGAAAGGTATTTAAAGCCAATGCCTCGCCTTTGCTTAGCATGGGCCTATCCTCTTCTGGCAGGCACGGGCCTTCACCGCCAAAACTTTCGTGCTTGCCCCCTCCAACGCCAGCATCTGCTGGTGCACGTGGATTGTTCTTAGGTGAGGACAGCGTGGTGGCTGAAGAAGATCCGGGTATGGAGTAGGACCCGCTATTTAAGTCTCGATGCGGCCCAAGGGCTTCAAATCCATAAAATACGCCAAGCTTTCGCGCTGGGGCTGACTCGAGTTCCTCCCCTGTTGCCCCTCCTTTACTTCCATTCGCGAAGTCCGCCCCCAGGTCTTGACTGCTGCTTTGTCGAGACCTTCGCTGTCCAGGTCGTGAGGAGAACTCCGTGACTTCTTTGTGCAAGGCAGGTTGCGAAGGACAAGATCTATTTCCGTCGCCCGTCTCCCAGCCGCCTGCTAGCCCTATCTCACCGCGGCGATCGATGCTCTGGGCGAGGCCGGGGGTGAAGTTGGACGGCAGAAGGACAGGCATGACCTCGTTGAAGTCCCTTAGCGCTGTGGTGTGGGAGAAGTGATCCGAGAGGAGGCCCGTGCGCATGGCGGGAGCACCGACGTACTCGGCCACGGGGAAGGCGTATTGGTGGGCGAAGGCCACAAGCATCATCTCAACGCAAATCAGCACCTCCTGGACGGCCATAGCCACGTTCTGGGTCGTCCATTCTCCGAAATGAGGAAGCAGGCCCAGGCGGACGAGGGCGGCTATGACGACGCCCTGCCAGAAGGAGAGGAAGAGGACGGCTTTGATGCAAAGGAACTTGGGCACCGGGTTGTGAGCCTCCAGGGGCCCGTGCAGAAGCACATAAAAGAGACCCAAGCAGTAAAAGGCGTACCCGACCGACACGTTCATGATAAGAGTTTGATATATCCAGAATCGGTTCAGAGCAAAGGAGCCCTCTCCGTACAATCCGCAGGCGGCCAGGATGACAGCTGCCAGCGTGCACGCCGGCTTCAGCACAATATACTGCATGGTCCCGAACTTGCAAAACCTTAAGAAGTCCGCGCCATGTGGCACTTCGCCCCCACCGAGGCATAACTTGAAGGGCATGATGTGCTTCACGCGGGGCTGGTGTTGGAGGAGTGCAACTACCCGTTCTTCCTCCCCGTCCCCCAAGTAGGCAACAAGTAACGCCAGAAACAGGTACAGGACGTAGGCTTCGTAGCAATCCCGAAACATGTCCAAATAAAGAGCGTACCGCTTAAACGATAGCGACAGCCAGCTCTGCACACTGTAGATGGGAACCATCCACAGAATGCCCACGATTTTACTCTGCACCAGGGGCTTGGAGAAATGAGTGAGGTGTTGCTGTATCAGAGCTGCCGAAAGCAAAACTGCCATTCCCGCGCATATGCCTGTGATGGCAACCACAGCGTGATGTAGACCTCCCATTTATAATAGGGGAACGCCAGTTGCCAAAGCGAGAGAGGAACGTAGAAGAAGCTTCCAAGACGACCCGACCTCTGCTGATTCCCTTGCTTCGCTGCCGCCCCGTGGCAGAGCTGTGGAATGTCCGATGACAGAGGCTTACATGCGGTGCGCAAAGCGAAGATAATGGGGGGGGGAGATCTTCGCACGAAACTGTGTGAGGCGAATGTAACGTCTTTGCACTGAGCTGTATAAGCGACCTGATGAAAAGGGGTGACATCTTGCTTCAGCATCCAGACGCTTGGGGCGAACGCGTACGTGTTCTGATCGCTGCGAAAAAAGAGGCCGACGCTTCAACCTCTGGTATCGTATAGGACACACCTTTGTTTGAGTGAGCCACTCGTCTTCCTAATGAATCACACACTTGCGTGATTACAGGTTTGACACATGCTATCATGCGGCCTTGACAGGTTCCCTAATTCCCTTCTTATTTGCATCTAGTTCGCTTCGCACACCTTGGTCACAAGTGCCTTCGATTCCTAAGCGCTGCCGTCTCCTTCGAGATGGAGGCCGTGAAAAATAGAGGTGCGAATGAAGATGTACATCAATTTGATCGGAATCGCTTCATAGCTAATCCATTCCCGAAGGATCCTCCTGCGTTATCTCCGCTCGCCTTGCTTAACCCCCGGGAGACGCAGACGTTGAAAGATCGCATGTCACACGCTTGGGAGCAAATCTTGCGGCAAACAGACCCCCAGAAGGAGAAGGACTATACTATTTACACTGGTTCAGCAGGTATTGGATATCTGGCACTGCATAGCGCGCTTCTTGTAGAAAGCGCCGATCCGAGGCGTCGTCACTTTGTCGACATCGCCGGGAACTACCTACGAGGGGCACAGGCCACATTGGAGGGGCGCTTGCGGCAAGGGCGCCATGAGGACATTAGCTTCATTCTAGGCACACCAGGCGTGTACGCGCCTTTGGCTGTTCTCCGCAGGCTACAAGGTAAATCTAATGACGCAGTTGAAGCGTGCATTCAGCGCGTCCTCGATCTGGCGCCACTTTTCCTGAATCAGACGCACCATCATCCCCGTCGTCAGCACCCTCACTACGAATTTGAAATTTTATACGGTGAAAGTGGGTACTTGACGTCTTTGTTATACCTGAATAGCAACTTTCCAGGCCGCATTCCCGATCAGCTTTTGAGCGAAGTGACAGATCACATAATTAGCGGTGCGGAAGAAGGCCCCGGTGGGGCCCTTCTCTGGGCGTGGCACGGCAAAGAATACTTGGGAGCTGCTCATGGTGTGAGTGGTATCTTGTTGGCTTTGCTGGATGCGCATTTGCAAGGGCTGCGCTTGCCAGATGTTGTGTTGGAGCGCATCCAATGCACTGTCAACTACTTGTACTCGCTGCGCCTGCCATCCGGAAATTATCCCACCCGTCCGAGCAAAGAGTGTGACGATCGGCTTGTCCAATGGTGTCATGGTGCGCCGGGAATTCTTTTACTTTTCGTTAAAGCGTACGAAGTTTTTGGTCAGCCGAAATATTTGGCGTGGGCGGAGCTAGCTGCTGACGTTGTGTGGATGCGCGGTCTTCTTCGCAAGGGCAATGGCTTATGTCATGGGGTGGCGGGAAATGCCTACTGTTTCTTGGCGGTATTCCGTTGTACCGATAACGATATTTACTTGCATCGGGCGCGTGTTTTTGCTTTAGCTGCTCAGGACGACATCGTCGCTGCGCATCAAGACACCCCTGACCATCCTATGTCCCTCTTCGAGGGATTGGGGGGACTCCTTGCGCTTTACGCGGACTTGTTGGAAGGAGACCCACGTGAAGCGCTTTTTCCCGCATTTGAGACGAGAGGGGTACGTTCGGGAACCGGAATATCGCACAAGGAAGAGTCATATGGAGACGGAGAAGCATAGGCGGAGAAAGCAGTGAGTTGGCCTCCCGCATGCACCGATTGTGGTGTAGTGGTCGGTAATTCAGAAAGTTTGAATGAGGAAGAGGATTTGTAGTAGGATAAAATTGATTCATTGGAAATAATGCTATATTGAATCATACATGGCTTCATATAACGGTCCGGCAGCTACTATTGGCGTGTCGGCAGGCACTTTTGCATAGACGGCCGCCACACAACACAAAAAGGATGCATATAACATTATCATACAGCCATTGCACCACTTTTCATTGAATAGAAATTGTCCGATGTCTCGCTTTAGCCTTCGTCTTGATTCGATCTGTCCTTTTTGGTCTGCTATCTTCATTTAACTTGAAGCCACGCTTGCACGGTTGTCATGAAGGCGATACCTGAACAAACAACGATAAATATTGTAAGACGGGTGAAATCTTTCTGGATCCTCTCCAACCGCCAGCGAAGTACACGCTGGTCGCCGTCCATCTTGTTCATCCATTCGTCGAGGCGGTCCACGATTTCTTCTGCAGATGTGTTGTATCATGGTAGAATGTTACAAAGCAGACAGCCTAAAATGTTCCATGATGGCACCAAATATGAGGCTTAAAAATTCAATCATGTTGAAGAAACATCATTCCACTCGTCCCTTGAAGCTTTTCTGCTTTGCGATGAATTTGAAGTCACAAGCGTAGACTCGCAAGTTAATAATTCTATAGGCACATCTCTGACGACGAATGAAAATTTGATTTAAATGCCACGTCGCTGTACATGCTGTCTGCAGGATTTGCTCAGTTTATAAACTTACCCTTGGAGAAATCTTGACGGTTTTCGATGACCACTGCCCATTTCTCGATTGTGTCGACCAGCAGACCGAAAGCCACCGCTGTGGTATTTTCCGTCATAATATTGGGAGTCAAACCTTCAAGTCCGCTACCAACATTGGATGTCCCCTTTTTGTGAGAGAACGATGGTATGACTTTGCAGGATGTTCCCAGTGTTGTAAATTGGCTTCCGATTGGCAAGCTGTTGCCGCGGTGCCGCTTTTGACATGTTCCAGCTAGCGACATAGGAATGTTTGGGCTGCTCAACCAAGACTCTGAGACTTGAAGTCGTAAAATACTCCACCATAGCGCAAAGAGGATCATTACGGATGGCATTGTTGATATTTCTAAGGGGAGGTTGTTCGGGAACGTACGTACATTTGGCTTCCATGAGCGTATGAAAAAAAAATGTATACCAAGGAGGTGACAGTTCTGCACTCCTTCAAAATTTTCAAAGGGCGACATTAAGTCCAAGAAACTTTTTGTCAATCGTGTGAATGCTTGGCGGAAGCTTTTCACTCGCAAAATTGAGGATCAAGCTCGCCAATACCCACCCTCCCTTTGTCCTCGCTGGATAACCTCGCCCAACGCGGACAAAGCTCCGCCGCACGTGCAGTTCACTGCACTTTACATAATATCCATGACTCATTCTTACGAATGCTCTATCTATCCAGCTCATCACGGTAGAAAATTTCGCTGCACCTGTCCTGCGGTTAAGTATGAGCCGCATAAGTTTGGGTACGTGCTGTTATCAAAATCGCACCATAATAACATCGCTATGTCAAATTAACTCCATGGATGAGATGCCAAAATTTGTATTCTTTATGCGTCTTCGTCAAAAAATAGGCTTTATTTGATAAAAGGTAGCAGAAAAGCGGTTGGAGCTTCTTTCGGCAGGAATTGAATTCTTTAACACCGTGCCCTTTTTCTGTACCCTCGCTCTCATCCGTTTTTCCTTCTTGTCCGATAATTATAATCCAAACAGTACTAGCGTTGACGATGGCCTTGGCCGCGACATCTAGTTTCGCGTTTGTTGGACCCTCTCTTCATGCACCAGCTGTCAGGTCATCTAGACGCGTAAGAATGACGATGAATGCCGTAGACATCAGCTCCCGGATGCCAATTGAAAAAGGTAGCATGGTGGCGCTTGTGACGCCTATGAAACCCGACGGTGCGGTTGACGAGGCACAGCTTCGTTCCTTATTACAATGGCACGTCGCATGCCAAACGGACGGGATAGTTGTGCTGGGCACGACAGGAGAAGCTTCCACACTCTCGTTTGACGAGCGAGCGCGCGTCTTGGACATCACGGCTGAGGAAGTGAAGGGGAAGATTCCCATTGTAGTCGGGACAGGCACCATTGATCCCCGCATGGTGGTGAAACTCACGCAACAAGCACGCGATCACGGGGCGGATGCCAGTCTGGTAGTGACGCCGTACTACGTGAAGCCCACTCAGAAGGGGCTGATATCGCACTTCGGTTTTGTGGCCGAGGCTGTCGACCTGCCTTGCCTTCTCTACAATGTCCCAGGGCGGACAGGCTCGGATATTAAGCCAGAGACTGCGGCGGAAGTGGCAAGTAAGCACGCTGGCGTGATCGGGATGAAGGAGGCGACGGGGGACCTGGCGCGAGTGGCGGCCATCCGCTCTCTGGCAGGGCAGGACTTTCTCCTGTACAGCGGGGACGACGAGACGGGCGCCGAGTTTGTGCTCCAGGGCGGGGATGGAGTCATTTCGGTTACATCCAATATTGTCCCAGAGCAGATGCACATGCTGATGATGGCGGCCTTGGACAAGGACAAGACGCGTGCGAAGGCTATCAACACGCCCCTCAAGCTCCTCCACCAGCGCCTCTTCCTTCAGGCGAATCCCATTCCGGTCAAATGGGCGCTCTATCGAATGGGTCGCATGGGCCAGGCCATTCGTCCGCCGCTGACGGTGCTGGAAGAGGAATTCCACGCACCTTTGGAGGAGGCGCTGAGGGCCGCGGGTGTCATTTCTGATTGAGAAGAGGATTGCTGTCAATAAAAGGAAGAGCGTGGGTAATGCGAGGAGCGCACAGATGATGGACATGGAAGTGGGGGGGCTAAAGATAGGTTGAAAGTGCGTTGACATGGGCTTGGCGTCAGAAAATAAGTGACTGAAATGGAGCCATGGCCCAGATGAGGCCGTTGTCTGCTTTACTTCGCCTGCGTCGTAGGCGAGGCATCTGAACACTGCCACGATCGGCGCCAAAAAATTTTATCATCACTCGTCTTACGTTCCTCCTGCGCAAAATATTATAGGAGGGTCCTTTCCTAATCATTTCAATTTCTGTGCCTTCCTCATTTCTGCTTGTCGACTTCTGGGCTACCAGCTAGGTGACTCGTTCAGGAAAAGGTATGTCAGGCTGCAAATTATACGCATCTGTCCACCCTTCCTGCTCTTGCAAACCCACGCCCCTATTGCGGCTTGTTTCCTTCCCAAACCAGGAGCTTGCCTCCCTCAGGATGCACAACAGCCGCTCACGGCGGGGGGCGGGAAGAAAGGGAGCGAGCTCCTCCTGCTCCGAGGGGTCGTAAGGCAGCCCGGGGGTCCAGTCAAAGACAGTGGCCATGCGCTCCTGAACAGACAGATGGCCTTTCTCTTTCCACGCGGGTACCTGGTCCTCAAGCTTCGAATACTGCGTGCAGCTGTAGCGATGCAGTCCGTACGCCTGTGGTGATCGGGCACGGCATGGAGGGAAAGAGAGTCCGTTGAGAATATGTAAGAATGAACGGATCAACAGCACGTCTGCATGCTCAACCCTAACCGGAACGTCAGGAGTCCCAAGACCAGGCAGACCGGGCCCTGACGTGAAAGAGAAGCCAAACCTACCTTGGTGATCGCCCACATCCATACAATCTGCGCCACGTGCACTCCGCAAAGATTTTGGTAGCAGTCCGGCAAGCCCAACCACCAGTCATCCGCCCAGTCCTCCCCCCAGACCTCCCGAGATGCCTGACTCATCCTCTTCTCCGCGGCTTCCATCAGCGCAGCCTCCGAGCCCCCCCGCTCAATCTCATCCAGGAGCTTGGTGGCCCTCACAGCCTCGTCGAAGTCCGAGGGCCGGGCGGCGCCGATGACCAGCGTGTGAACGGCGGGAGCGCCTGAGGGACCAATGGGAAGCCGCCATAGCCAAAGCATGTTATAGATGAGCGGGGGAAGGGGAGAGCAGAGCCCGACGAGGACTTTAGGCGGGCGGTAAAGCATTCCTCCTGAGATAGTACGAGGGAGAGGGAATAGGTGAGCCTCACGATCGGGTAGGGATAGAATCACTCTGATATCGGTACGACATTATCGCACTCTATGAATCTCCTATGACATCCCACATATTGAGTCCGCTTCCCCCCCGCTCCCCCTCCACCTTTGTCGGCAGCCGAGATGATAAAGACGCCCATGTCGTGTCGGTGCGCCGCCTCGATTGCCTCCCAATTTCCAGGTCCGGCCGATGGACTTTCCGACGTGCCCGAACTCGTGTAAGAGCCGATGGCGTGGTAATGCAGGTTGACGTAGTCGAAGATCCCCGTATCGATGGCCTTGACGATAAGAGGGGTGGGCGCATGTGTGGAGAACCCTACAAACCTGATCCTGCCCTCCTGTTGGTACTCCTGCACCACCTCCAAGCAGCCGCCAGGTTTAAGGACCCAGTCCAAGTGCTCCGGGCGATTTATGCCGTGGAACCCGAAAAGGTCAAGGTGAGTCCCCAGCAGAGAGAGGGAGCGGTCCAGCGTGCGCCTGAACTCGTCCGTGTCGGGCATGGGCCGGACCTTGGTTTGAAGTATGTATGACTCCCGGGGCGTGGTAAGCTTTCGGAGGGCCTCTCCGTATTGGAGCTCGCTGTGGAAAGGATTGATAGGGTCAGAAGTACGCAAGCTGACAGGCAATGTGGCGAGAGAGGAATCGAAAGAAGCCTAGGAGGCTTTGTCACTCCTCCTTCACTTCCTTCTCAAGCACAAACCGGATTTCGTCGCACTTTTGAGCATCGGCATTTCGTCACACCTATTTATACAAACCTCGATCCGTAGCCTTTAGCGGTCTCAATATGGTTTATGCCTAGTTCTAAAGCTCGTTCCAGTATTGCTTCGAAATTTGCCTGGCATTCGGGATAAACGTCGGCTTGAGAGAAGCCGTCGGGGGGCTTCCATGTCTGTGTGAACGAAAATTTTTAGAAGAGCTGATAGTCTGAATCGTAAATAGACGATGACAAGAAGCAAGGTTGTCGGCCGATGTGAACATACATGAGGACCTATGTTGCACAAACCTGCTGCAAGCGCATGCCCCCCAGCGAAATTATTGGCATTTGGAGCTCCGTGCGACCAAAACGACGAGTGGGGCATGTGAACACGGCAGAATCGATTGATGCAGCCGAAAAAAAATTGTGCATTTCTAGTTTTTGAGAAGTCTTTTCAGCCTCTTCCTCCTCTCCCTCTGCAAGAATAGCTTTAGCCAGCGATGTAAGTAGGTCGCTGCATGCGATACTGCCACTCGTGTGCGTAGAATACTTTGAAAAAACTCTTTTCAGACGATAAAATGCTGCCAGTTCCTCTCTAGGCTGGCCCTCCATTTCTTCTAGGGCTCGCATAATGGTGCGGGAGGTTGCCGCGGCGTGGGGGTGGTGGGTCATGATACTTCCCAGCAATCCCTCTGCACGGAGAGGAGTCTACGTACCCTTCCAAAATCCGTGCTACCCGTTGCTCCTGAGGCGGATAGTGGTGTTGGCGTGTTAGCAAATGAGTCCTTCCAATCGGAGTCACGCGGGCATTGCCCGATGTCGGCCCCGCCCTGAAACGGTCAGCGCCGGGGGAACCCCCCCCCTTTAGTCCTGTACTGCGCGCTCTTTCCACGCCTCGGACCTTGAACATAAGACAGACATCTCCTCATTAAGGTTTGGCTGATTGACGAGCGCCTATCCTATTCAGGAGTCATGTGGATAAATCATCTGGCTCGTGGTCAGATCCCTATTATCGCCCGTCGCGTGTCTTAACCCCCAGTGCCGTGACGACACTCTTTCTTACAGCAGTATTTTCCCTTTATCCTCCTCGTGACCGCAAGCGCGAAGGCGGCTGCCAGATTGTACGATCGTATGGTGTCGAATTCTGGGCTGGACCTAGAGGAGGAGCATTTTGACGAAAACGAATGCTTTCATCAAGAGACGTGGGAGGACGGCGATCTCGTTGTCAAGTCGACTAGACGAAGTACCCGCCCGCAGCTCCAGCAAAAAGAAAGTGGAGACGATGGAAATACCATGAACATGCTGGCTTCGTATTACGGCCTGGTGGGTGAAGAGGAAGCGACCAGGGACGAAATTGATCAAGCGGATTTCCAAATGCAGGCCCATGTCCGGCAACTGCTCAAGCACGATGACTTGGAGGCACTGCTACGGAGGGACGACGAACTCGTACAGGAAGTCAAGCGGTTGGACAGCGACATGCAGATGCTCGTGTATGAGAATTATTCCAAATTTGTGAGCGCAACTGACACTATTCGGGTTATGAAGAACAATGTGAATGACATGAAAGCAGAGATGGATTCGCTGGCTAAGAACATGGAGGGCATTGCGTCCCGCATGCAAGTTGTCAACAGCTTTTTGGGCGGCAAACGTGCCAAAGTAGACAAGTTGGTGTCTGTCCGTCGCCTCCTCAAGCGCCTGGACTTTCTTTTTGACCTGCCTATAAACCTGAACCGATGCGTGCAGCGACAGGATTTTGCGATGGCCGTGACATGCTACGTGAAGACCATCAATATCCTTGAAGAGCACTCTCACGTGCCCTCCTTCAAGTCCATCCAGCGGGAAAGCGACCAAATCATGGCGGGTGTGCGCGACGAGCTCCAGCGCCGCGTGAGGCAGCCGACCGAGGACGGTTTCCCCACCTCGCCAGCGGAGCTCGCGCTGTATGTGCGTCTGCTTCTGGAGCTGGGCGTGCCCAAGGAGGGACTGAAGACCCAAATGCTGAGTGCCTACAACGCTCGCTTCGGTAAGATGTTGGCGGCGCTGCAGAAAAAGGATGAGGAGCGGCGGGCAAAGAAGACGAGCAATGGGGAGGAAGGGGGGGGGGCGGGGGCGGAGGCTGTAGCAGAGACCGTCAAGCGGTGGGAAAAGGAGTTCGTGCAGGACTTGGAGGAGGCCTTGACCTTATTCCGCGAATTGTTCCCGTCTGTCAATGATGTGGACGACACCAGCGTCACCAACAAGAGCCGTGAAGATGATGCCGAGCTCACCGAGTTGATGCGGACTCTCGTCTCCCGACACTACCTTGTCAGTGTCCGCCGCCTTTTCCAAGCAAATCTGGCCTTGATAGCGCGCAGCCCCCGAGGAGATGGCCATGAGTTCCCTGTGCTGGCCCTAAGTATCTTTCTGCGGGTCGTCCGACGCCTGCACAGGGCGGGCAGAGGGGCGGGGGTGCTGGAGGCGGGCGTGAGGCTGGTTCTGGACGTGGTCCGGGCCCTCGTCTTTCTGGAGGTGCGCGGCCTCCAAGGCCTGGCCCTGCGGCGACTCCTCGCCCTGCAGGCGCGGCAAGCTGCCTCCCTCTCCTCGGCCGCGCCCTCCTTCGCGCCGCGCCACGAGCTGGAGACCTTCCAGACGAGTACGACCCGGGAGCTGGCCAGGGCCCTCGAGGCCCTGCAGGGGGTCGTGCAGGGTGTGGAGGAGGGGATCCAGGCGGCCTTGCTGGAAGCCGGAGAAGTTGCCTCGCACGCCTCGCCGCTGTCCGGGAGCGGCATGAAGGCGAGCGGGCCGGCGAGGGAGGGCGTGCTCTACAGCGAGTACTTGATACCAGAGCTGGGTATGGGCCAGTACGTGTTCCAATTTGTGGCGTGGCTGTCGGATGCGGTAGAGCGGGTGGCTGGGGTCCCCTTCAGGCTCAGCGAGAATGACTTGGTGGAGGTGGGAGAGGTCCGTCGTAGCGTTTTCCCTGAGCGTTTCTTCGCGCACGTCTCGAGCTTTACATCCCTGCTTGGCAGCGGCCAGGTGGAGGAATTGGGGTATCCGAGCTCGGCGGTCGCATCCACCGCCCTACCTCAATTTGCCTTGCTTCTTGCCGTGCTCTGTAGGGACCTGCAGAGCACCCTCTGGCCTCAAGCCATGGCCACACTGGCCCTCGTCTTTCCCGCCACCATGAGTACGAGCGAAGGGGGCAACCTGTGCGAAGGTGAGGGCAACGGCCGAAACTCTGGCTATGTGGACGGGGGTACAAGCAGCACTAGCGGCGGACTAAACAGGCTGAGTCCGGAAGATGTGGTAGCCTGTTTGAAGGGAAGCTCCAGTCGCTTGTTACAGCATTGCACAGAAACGCTGGGACATGACCTGGCGCTTCTGAGCCAGACGAGAGGACTGGACCTCGCCTCGGTCGCGGTGGGGGCATTAGAAGTTGCCGGCAGTGTGGGTGGCGTCACACAGGCCACATGGGGGAAGACTTTTATTGTGCGCATGGAAGCCTTAATTAAGGAAGTAGGCGCGACGCTAGGGGTGTCTGTGACAGGGGTAGGGCTGTCAGGAGGCCGGCGGGGCGAACGAGCGGATCTGTCGCGGACGCCGGGACCTTTCAGTGGGATGAAAGGGTTGCACCTCGATATCGAGCGCATTTTCACAGCCAAAGTCCAAGACTTCGGCTCACCTTTGGGGCTAACACTGGACCAAATCCTATTTGGCACCCTTAAGGCAGCATGCAAGGCCGTGATCGAGTGGACGCGGCAGGACACAATGTCTCAGCGGACGTATTGCCAACTGATGGTGGATGTGCACCTTGTACGGCAAGCCGTAGGGACCTATGTCAAGGACGCCCGTGTAGTCGAAACGCTCCTCGACGAGGTTCTTATCAGTGCTGGAGAAAGAACCGCCGCAGATGGTTTGCAGGGGGTGGATCCTTTAGCTTTATCTGCATTGGCCTCTGCCGAGTACAGCCGATTGAGAACAAGTATGCTGAGCTCCTCAGCATCTTCGAGTGCAGAAGCTTCAGTGCTTTCGCCGTCCTCTGCCACGGCGTCCTCGGTGCGACGATAATGAAAAGTTACGTCACAAGATGGTGTACATATTGTATGCGCGCCAAACGCCAAATAGAATGTTAAGTCAAAATAAACCAATGCGAAAAAGATTTCGGCGGAAAACTTGGTTCATCACGTCACCCCTGATTCTTTTGCCTGTGCAAAACTTCCCTCTCCCCAATTGTCGCTACTGCGCTTTTAACGCACGAGAAAGACTCAAAGTCAGCTTACAAACTAAGACCGGGTAGGACATCATGCGCTTGCATTTCACGCTGAGATTTTCTTTACGAGTCAAGTGGTCTTCCTGGCACGACGTCCGACGGACGACCGACACCTTGTAAGTGCAAGAAGGATATAGTAGGTCAAAAGTCTTGCAGGATACATCACACGCTCACAACAAGACCTTTAGCAATTCGAATGGACTGGGAGCGACTGGGCTGATAACCTTCGGGTGTTAAAGAGCTTACTTTAATGTGCCCGCCTCATGCAGGACTTTGCTTCTTTGTATTCGCGAGAAGTTGTACCCGCAGGACCATGAAGACAAGCAACATCTTCAAGCCAGTCATGTGTAATTCCTACTCCGTTGGGGTGTCTAGTTAGGATCACCATATTGAGAGAGTGGGGGGGGAGGTTCTCGACCGGCGATTTGAAGAATCGAGTCCTGATCTTCATTCGTTAAAGTAACTTAGCGACGTGCGGCGAGTTAAGCTTATGAGCCATCTGTCTTTTTTTCACAATTCCACAGTGGCATGTGCGTGCGACTAGGTGGACGTGAGAGGTAACGCTACCTGAAGGGTAGAGCGCTGATGACGAGGTGGCGTTCTCCTACTCCTTCATCCAAACGGAAAAAGCCAGAACTTTTGTACCGCGGCAAGAAACATGCCGCAATCTGCCTTCATGAATTTGCGCGTCGAAGCTCTCCTGGCTCGACTTTGTTCTCAAAAAGGTGTGAAATAAGAAAGCGAAGTATGAGATTGCCCTCAACGAGTCTGAGGGGAGCTCTGGGATTTTCGCCATACACAGAGCCTTCGTCTCACGGTCCTTACGGCCAACTGCAATCGTCGTATTGATCGCCGCCTTTCTCGGTGGAAATTATGCGGATGTGAAGGTACGTTGGCATGTATTCCTATACCACACCCATCTTTAAGCATTTAATTCCGGTTTGGGGTTATGTGGAGATCATGTCCTTACCCAGCGTAAACATCGCACAGTCTTTCTTCTTGGCCCTCTCTCCCTGGATATATATTTTGGGGGGATTTGCGTCTGTGGTCTTTGCGCTGACTCGATTGATATCGAGTCATATTAAACAGTGTAATATAGAGACTGGTAAGGTGGTTGAACCATAAATGCGGGAATCGGTCGTTGTGGTGTTGAGGATGGACGAAAAATGCTGAGAGTAAATGTGTTTGAAACTAGCCGATAAACCAAGTTGTTGCCAAATCTGCCGATGGGCAGCTTCTCTCTCTCCAAGTGTCGCTAATACCTTCTAAACTGTCACAAATTCTTGATATACATTCTTGTTACGGATAGAATCAATGCTTCTCATCAACGACTTAGGCCTGCAGCTACAAACGCGCTATACGAATGGCCAAGAGAAATCAGAGGTACGTTGGAGATGAGCCAGAGAAAGATACCACACTGGAAATTCAAAACGAGATCAGATTTACGCTGCACTCCGTTTCCTGCAAAACCTCTGCAGTTTGTCGATTTAGGGAGTGTGCGAGGAGTGGTCATCAACGAGGGTATCACCCACCAACGCATCGTATACTACTTGGCTTTCATCGTAGAAGGTCGAGAGTCTTTGCTCATAGCTTTCCAGGTATTGTCGATATTGTGAGGGAACCGATCTCAAACGTGATGCGAGCATATTTTTGTCATTTAGTGATATGAAATCTTTACATGGCAAATCGCTGGTTTTAAAGTGACTCACCCACTTCAATCAATAAATAGCATTTACAGCCGTGCCTCGAGGATTTGTTGCCCGTGTATCAGAGTGCCCGGGCATTTGTGGGCCCCGTGCACGAGGGGGCATCGAGATCTTTATTTTGTACGAAGTTGTAAACGAAAAAAATACCCATACTTTTCGATATATAAATTTTAGGAAAACATAGCTCTTTTTTGTTATTGTTAAGTTTACAATATTGGATCTGGACAACGATGTCCTCTTACGTTGCGAGAAATTGCCCTGGAACCCGATTACAACGCACTTGAGACCCTACAATAGACGCTCACTAGATTAATTAGAGAGTTGAATGAGGCACGCAGCCACCACGTGCATCAAAGCAGATTCTAGTCAAATTAGCCGGGGAACGGCTTCTAAAAAAGTGCTTACATGTTCAGGCAAAAGGGGAACTGGCCGTGGCGGCAGCCTCTTGGTTTTGCTCCTTGAAGTGAAGCAAGGTGACAGCTGACGCGCTAGGCAGGGGCGGACGGTCAGAAAGAGGAATCCGACGCTGATTCATAGGACATTAAAAAGTTCGCGCTCGACACCGATCGACTCATGCTTGTTGCTCATGAATCAGATAAGAGGATCCCAGAGTAGATGTGGATACTATTTTTGGAGGAACTTCTTTTTCATTTTCATTGGAGTCACGGCTGGAAGAGGAACATACGACCATCCGGCCTTGTAGATTCATTTCCTTCCATAGGATGAGAAGACGCTTATTCAACCACAAACTGGACAACATTTATGCCTCTGATGTAGCCCTTTTCCCTTCGCTCTCCCCAGGATCGGTGCCGAAACTTTAACACCTTCTGAAAAATATTTTCACGCATTTGCCACAGATGTCATCACCGGGGTGCGTTTTACCAGGTTTCGACATAGCTCTCATCACGTTGTCTCCTTCATCAACTGCTCTTGCCGTGAAGGATCGCCACCGTCGCTGTATTGAATGACCGGTAAAAATAAAAAATCACATCTCGCTGGTTTGATCCCCCTTCGACACCGCCGCGTACATTTCCTGACTCTGGAAGGGGAGAAAGAGGAGGAACGAGAGCAGGAAAATGAGGCGCCACCTTCTCCGGCTGTCGTGCAACAAAAACAGACGGAACCGCAAAATCCCCCCAGTAATATTAATGGTGTACCTTGCCCTGCTTCAAAAGTTAATCCCCCTCAAGGACTCCAGCGACAAAAGTCAAGCTACAAGAATCCAGGAGAGCGTCCGTACTTCAAGGTCATCCTCACGGCCTCCTTTGTGCTGACCATTAATGCAGCATTTATCAACATCATTACACTAAACACGGTACAAGCTATGGCAAGCGCCCACGTCACTGGCCTCGTTGCGCGTGCATCCTATCTGGCAGCCACCGGGAGGATGGATGTCTTGTATCAGTAAGTAAATTCTTTTTCTGCGGGATGCTATGCATTTGATCGTCTCAACATGCCATCGTCTGATACCAAAAGCACCCCCACACACGGAATGCTTCAACTCGATGCTATCGTGAACTTGACAGATATGCGCTGACGTGGGCTTCATTCGTTGCGGGAAGCTGCACGTCTGGAGTAATTGTAGCGCAAGAAACGTTTTATCTGGTAAGTCGAGAGGAAAGCAATGTTTTGGCCAAAATAAGGTACTCAAGGCCTGAAAGGATACAGCAGTGGTCTTTTAGTAACACGCGCCAACCAAACAAACTACCCACAGGGTCGAAACTACGGGCGGGCACTCTTCCTCATCGCCGCAGTCGAGGGCATCGCCTTGCTCACAGAGGACTCCTATCCGGACTCGATTTTTTTTATTTGGCTTTGCGCCTATGCCTGTGGTCTTCAAAATGGGCTCACTTCCAAGTTTTCGGGAAATGCCGTCCGCACCACCCACTTGACGGGCGCGTCCACGGACCTGGGCATCGCCATGGGGCACATCCTGAAAGGCAGGCAGGGGGAATGGTGGAAAGTCAAGCTGCACGGGGTCGCAGTCTTGGGCTTTTTTGTGGGCGGGATACTCGGATTCTTCACCTACCGCCGATTTCGACATAGCGCTCTGCTCTTCAACATTGGGATCACGACAACCCTGGCAGTGGCCCACACACTGTACATCGCCTACCACGAAGGCATCTCTCCCATCACCGTCCTGGAGTCCAAGACCGACATTCGGATGCACAAACGTCGCATCGTGGTGGCTGGCGACGGGAAGCGCCAATTTTCTTTCTACGCTCGGCCCTCCCCGTCCGGCTCGGCACTGGAGGCGCTGACGCCCAGGACACGCGAGAAGCACCTGGCTGCGGCGCGGCCCACCTCGGGGAAAGTCGTCGCCTCCCCCGCCTCTACAGCACGCCATCAAAAGCGACACTTCCCTAAAAATCGAGCAGGGGAGGATGCTGACGATCACGTTGCGCTTTTGATCAGTCAAGAGACGATGAACTCCTCCTCAGCTGAGGGGGGCACTGATGAGAACCACCGCGCGCACGCCATGGAGTCAGCGGCCTCGCCGCCTGTAGCCAGCCAGGACGACGTTTGGGTAGACATGGTTGCAATGGGCCAGCTGGCTCCCAGCTCTTCGTATGAGGAAGCCAACGGGCCTGCGGTGGACATGGAGAGTGTCTCGTCACATCTCTCGCACCGCAGCTTGCAACAATACTTGGATGAGGAGGACCTGGTGCCTAAACCTGAAGACGAAGGGCCTTTGCCTGAATTTGCTGAAGATGATTTCGCCGCCGTTGAGGCTGAGGCGTCAATTTGCGGGGAGATTGACGAGTTTTAGCCGGTAGAGGGAGACCATGGGCTCTACGGTCCCGAAGATGTGGAGGTAGCCATGCGGGCGCCCTCCGAAGCCGGTCCCGCCAGCCCTGAAATAGAGCGTCACCTGGCGGATGGAGGCGCCATGCTGCGGCGATAGAGTGGTGATTGAAGCAAGCTGCGTGGAGGCGAACAGGGAACGGGATATGTACACCGTAATTTGTCCTCGGTCAAGTATTTTGTCAGTACTCGTTTGGATGTCATTTGAATGCCATATCACTTAAAAACACATTAAATAAGCCGCAACAAAGTGGAGATGAGAGAGCATATAGGGACTACTGCCACATATTATTAAAAAAACTGCTGAAAATGAATTTCACATTATGAACCAGAGAGATCTGCTTTTATTTTTTCTTCTTCGCCCTCCCTAGCGCACGGAAGGTAATATATTGGTTGCTAAGGCTGCTATAAAGTCACAAACTTAGCATTATTCCTTTGTAGAGCTGTATTGCGCCTCTGGATTCTTTTTTCAATTCGAATGAGTGTCCGCTCCTGCGCTTTTTTCGTCTAGTGACGCCCGTTGGATACGAAGCGTTTGTCCCATCCAAATTAACAATGATGGGTCAGAGCGTCCCCCGGATGTCTTTCCCGCCAAACTACGACAGCGTAAGTTCTAATTGCTCTCTCGTGAGTGACTTTATCCGGAGTAAGTCTGAAGACTCAATTATTTCTGAAATCTCTCCACATTTTCCATTAACCTCCCAACATAAATTTTGTGATCCCATACGCCAACCTTTTTCCTCTGCACGCCCCGCAGCGCTATACCCTAAGAAAACAGACTCCGAGTAATAAGGCCCCCAAGTAATCTCACTTATTTTTGGCCAGTCTTTCCGACGTCGCGTGGGCCGGGACCCCCTTCTGGCCGGGCCTGGGCCCTCTGACGTCTCCACTGTGACCTGAGGACTCTGACCTCTCCACTCTGACCTTTGCATTTCGGCCTCTGCCCTCTGACCTCTGCCCTCTGACCCTGTGCAGTGTGACCTTTGCACTGTGACCTCTGCACTCTGACCTCTGCACTCTGACCTCTGCACTCTGACCTCTGCATTTCGGCCTCTGCACTCTGACCTCTGCCCTGCGGCCTGGGTTCTGAGACGCTCTCGCTGAGCCTGGCGAAACCGTTTCACGCGCTGCCCCATGCAGACAGGTCACGCGCTCGTGAACGCGCACTCTAGGGCGTTTGCCGCTATCTAAAGAGTTATTCCACCCCTGTAGTGGCGAATTTGGGATTCGTCCCTCATCTATGCCACTCTTTTACACCCCTATAATTTTCACAGCTAGCGTGACGGAGCTTTAAAGACATCGGTGAAACATTTGAACGAAGGCCCGCTTGAAATAGAGGTGCTATTTACAGCAAACCCACCAGTGCCGTCGCGTACAAACAAGCATATTCAGGTAATATTCATGTATCCAGCGAAAGCTATATGCTCTTTGTCTCCAGCATCAACGAAGGGAAGGAATGGGCGTGAGTGCCTCTAAACTCCCTGATGGTCAGACTGTTCGCAAGAACAACAATGCTATCCTGAGTCTTTCTTGCACTTTACGATGAAGTTTATTCCTCCCACCTTTCAAATCCTCGTGTATTTTCAAGAACGCTCATCGATTACGCCGTCGGGACTCCTGCACAAAGTTTACTCGCGAACTAGCCTGTGCTTTTTGCTGTTATAATTTAAGCCGCATCGTTCCCCGTCGACACAAGTTCGAATGTTCCGTCTGCTTTGCCCCCTTTGTAAAAATACTTTTACTTTCAGCGGTCACAGGGGAAAGATACTCAAGACTAATGCCAGACCAGAAACTAATCGTCCTTTCTTACTACTTTGCACAGTCATCCCGGGCAGCAACACCATCGTGTAATGTTTATCCGGCCGTCATCACACCCAGACGCGAGCATCATGCCCCCTACGCAATATGTCGAAAACCGGCGCTTTACCACCAATCATATCCAGGAGCAAAATGTCGCTGCCGTTCCACAGCACCAGCATCAGTACCGCAGGAACTCCGCCAGGCCACAAGAGTGCTTGGGCCGACACTCCCAGAGCGTCCCACGCAAGCCTGGCTACATTCCGACGTATTTGCCCGAAAGAGCAGAAAGTAAATTACAAAGACCACATCCAAAGACCTCTAGCCCGGCATTTCACGATCCAGACATGGACAACCTGCTGACGCTGCTCGAGTGTCTTCGTTTCCGCTATATGCCTTACACCAAAGCACCGCCCGGCACAGGAATTCACATTCCTTCGAAAGACAAGCCCGACTCCGCAATATTTACTGCCCGACTTGTGGACCTGGCCATTTCTCGGGGTGACCAGGGGATGTACAGCGCCTTGACGGATTTACAACGGGCCTGCTTTTTCAAAAGAGACACGGACGCCTTGAGATCACACGGCCAGGCACGCAGGGCACGACAAGGTCAGGCCTTTCCAGAGGAAGATAGAAAAGATGGTTGTAGAAGGGATCAGCGACGAACGTCTAATAAGAAGAGGTGGCGGAAGAGAGGACATGGGGCCCTGGAGGAAGGGAAGGAGGGATTAATGGGGTTCCAATGCGAGGCTCGCCCTCCTTCCCCTGCGCTTGACATCCCCGAGGCATCTGCCCTGCTCCTGCGAACAGCTGCCGCAGCCAGGGACACTGAAGCAGCTGCGTGCTTGACACTCTTGGCGGGCATTTCCGTGCCCTCGGAGCACCGCGCTGTATCGTCGGAACGCCGAGCAGGAGGGGCTGGTCCTTATTCTAGCACTGAGGATGATGACAGTGCGGCATCCACCTCGGACCAGGAGGAGTTTGAAATTTTCATGTCGGCCACGCTGCGTGCAAATGGAAACGCGGGGGTAGGCAAAGGCCGGGGAAAGGAGTTGGAGATCCCGCGTTTCCACGATGACCCGACCTGGTATTTCGTCCACTGCGCCGTGCCCTGGACCAGTAAAGTCGGCATTACAGTCGTCAACACGGCCGTTGTTGTCAAAGGACGGCCTCGACAATCGCTGACGGTGTCCACAGCGGCAGAGGATGGATCGGGTTACCACGCGGGCGTGCGTGAGGGTGACTGTGTTGTGAAAATCGAAGGCCGTGACGCGACGAGCATGCCTTGCTCAGAGCTGATGCGCACGGTCCGTGAACTGATCGAGGATCGGAGAGAGACCGACCCAACGCTTACGCTTGAATTTATTTTCGCTCGAAAGCTTTTAAAGAGATGCGATAGTAGAAGATCAAAGGTCGATAGTCCATTGCCAAGCAATTCAGCAGTTGCTGAGCAAACCTCGTTATCGACGTCGGTTGCTTGTACGGGCACGTGTGCTATCAACAGTGGAGGCCATGCTGATGCGCGTGATGTTGTGCTCAAGACCCTGGAAGGCGACCACAACTGCGAGATGGACACGAATGATGGTGGCAGAAACAAGGATGCGGAAGTCGGCTATAGTTTAGACGCCTGCAAGAGGAGCACTGATGTATCTAGCAAGAGCATAAATGGCTGTAGCGATACTAAAGATGTATCGCACGGAGGAAATTCAGCAAATATGGCAGTGGTCTGTGACGTGGTAGACGGGCATGGACCGAGTCAACCTCTACTGGCGGTCTCGGGAGGCGAGCGATCAGACGTCGTCGACGGCACCTTGTCAGAGGCTTGTGATGGTGCACGCACACCGCTCTCTGGGAACGAGCACGAGAAGAATGGTGGAAGCGAACGGGATCGAGCCTACACAAGTGAGGTTTCCGCTGCCGGTCTCATTGGAACACCTTCAGAGGAGCAGACTTGCGCGCCCTGAGGCTCTCGATCTTTGTTGGTCTGCTGGTTGTCCACTTGTTGTCACGGACCAGCGTCTAGCCTTTGTATGGTGGGCGCTCGCAAAGGACATGTAAATTAGCTATGACAGTCGTTGCGACGGGGCCGAATGAGATGGAGATCGATATAAAACATCTTTAATATATATATTCCCGACACGCGGCGTGAAGAATCAAGTCTGTAGCAAGAAAAGGCTCAACCGCTCTACACGCCTTGTTGTCTTCAATCAATTACCGGCTCTACGATTTCGCCGCCACCGTCTAATTTTCATGCTCTGTTTCTTTTCTACATATTCCACTGAACACCCATCACATGTACATGCCATTTTTCCCGCTTGACTTCCGCCTTTCAGAGTTCCAGAAAGCCTTCGTCCATCAGGCCGCCCTCTTCCTCCACGCCCCCCTCCAAAAAATCCAGAAAGTCATCCTCTCCATCCTCCCCTAAGAAGGCGTTGTCGAACTCCGGGTCTGGAGGCACGTCCGGGGCCGGCAAATTACCTGTGATGACCGGTCCTCCAACCCGCTGCCCACCAGTGATGCGACTCTCCTTCGGCTCTCGGTGCCTGCGGTGCGATGGTGGCGGGGGTGGAGGCTGCATCTCCCCATAAGACGGCGGACCGGCCGGGGGTTCCAGCATTATCAGAGGAGCACTCGCGCCCTCGGGGCAGCCTGAGATCGCGACTGGTGGAAGAGAGCTGTCAGATGCTGCAGCACGAGCAGCAGGTGAGGCGTCTGCCCCCCCCTGCCGTTGCGTCCGGCCCCGGCGCCCGCTCCGAGCACTCCTAGTGCTTCGACCCCCTCGTCCACGCACGGGCGATCCGCGTCCGCCGCCTCCTTTCCCAGGTCGCGAAGAGCCTTTCGAGGTTGGCGCCGTCGAGCCCTCCTGGATGAAGGCCGGATCGTAGGCCGCGTCAGCGGGGAAGGGTTTGGGGGCAGCAGGCAACGCGGACGCTGCAGGGCCCAGCGCCGGGTCGTCGGGTGCGAGGACGACAGGGCGGTGGATGAGGAGCTCTGGATGCTCGAGCCAGAGCGCAGAGTCCTCGGCGATGGTCACTGGCTGGCCGTGCATGTCGGCCATGTAGTCCTCGAAGTCGACCACGTCCTCCACCACCTCCGACACCTCCCGCTTCTCCTCCAGCGCCGCCACGTGGGCTGCCAGCTCCCCTTGCACCTTGGCAACCGTGGCGGCCGGATAGGGCCCGTGCATGCGCGTCTCTGCAAAGCGCCGCCGGACGATATTTGTCGTGGGTGGAGTCAGGCCCGAGTGGTAGTAGTCGAGCTGCGCACGTAAGCTCAACTCTGCCTTGCCCTCGTCGTCTTTGCCACCCTTCTCACGCATTTTTCCTCGCTCTTCTTCCTCTCGCAGCATGTCCTCAAGCATCGCTGCCTCATCTTTGTATACCACCACCATCTGCCCCACGTCTGCGCTCTTGAACAGCGTCACGTAGTCAACCGTTTTGTGCACCTCCACAACGCACGGCAAGTTCACGAGCCGAGCAGGAAAGACTCTAGCACGCTCACTCTCATCATCCTTGCCGTCACTATATAAGTCCTCCTCTGATGCTCTCCTACCCCCTCCAAGCCGCAGCTCCAGAAGCCCACCGCGCTTGGCAGCATATTTGGCTGCATGTGCATCGTAAAGAGAATCAGTGAGAGCTCGAACACTGGTGACGCCGCTATTTGAACGACAGAATCGTACAAGGCACGTCAGGGAAATTTTCACTGCTGTCAAAAAGGGGGAAGTCGAGGTAGCCGAGCCGAGCCAGCCTTCTTACGTCAAGAAAGTACATTACAGCTCCCAGGCGCGCGATACCTCACAATCGCGGTCGGACCCCCCCCGTCATCACACTTACGCAGGCCCTCCGAGCCATCAGGTCTTGCCGTGAGCTGAACCCCATCCATATTGCCAGCCCTCAGCCGTGCACGAATAATCTCCTCGAGATGCTCCGGCAAGCGTAGCACAAAAGCTTGCTGTGCGTAATGACCGCTCATGGCGCCCGGATTATTTTCTGTTCACTGATTTGGATCAGTCCTTTGTGCGTGTAAACATTCCCCTTGCAAGCGCGGCCTTCTTCGTGTCTTCTGTGGGGTTTCGGAGGGTTGAAAATATTGTGAGCGTGAGTAGTGCCAAAAGCTAGTGTCCTTGTCGGGCGGCTCCCCGCTAAACGAGGTTTAGAGGTAGCGGCAAAGCGATACGAGCCTCCTCTCGAAGGCGATGAGGTCGTCGAAGCCGGGGCACGGGTGATGGACAAGTGCACGCCTGCGCACGCACGGCACTCTATACCGATGGTGCTGATCATATGTACGCCACCGCGCATACAGAGCCTAATTTCGGGGATCAGAGCCACGCTTTTGGAGTCATCATGTTTCCAGGTAATGGCAGGGTCTGGCACCAACGGTCGCCACCACATCCTCCCGTGCATCCTGTTTTCCAAGGCCCAGGTGCTTTACCGTCTGCATCATTGTCATACTGAACACCCTTTATCCTTGGCATTAGGTCGTCGTTCGTTTCTGTTGGTCCTGCTCATGGTAGGACTGATTGGTACGGCCACGCTGGCCTTCCTGCTGCGGACGGGACCTCCTTCACGATCATGCAGTGCACTCGATGCGGAGAGAAGAAGTGAAATGGCGACACGTCGTGTCGGAGTGCAGCAAATTGCTTTCAGTTTGTTGCCATTCGTCTTGACGGCAGGTGCAGATGTCGCTGCAGCTGTGGTGAGACCTCTTTCTTGCGTTTCGTATTATTCAAGAATTTCATCTTAATTATTCATTTTTTCATTCCTTTACTCTACATTATCGGAGAACTTTCAATGTGGTATTATTTTCTTCCCTTCAAACGCCCTTGATTTATCATATTCTACACATTTGAATGTGTGCATTTCAAGACAGAAAACCTCTTTCGCCGTCCGCCCCTCATTGAACACATTTTCTTTTCTACATTTAATACTGCACTACCGTAGGATCCAGCACGGGTGGGTACCAAAAAGGATCCTGCGTACGAGAAATGCTTGAGCTCTTGCATTTACTTTTGCCTGAAGCCGAAGGGTGCCGAGACGAGGACTCGCTCGGACTGCTTGCCAGACTGCAAGGCCAAGTGCGCTCAAACGGATGCGCAGAAGCTACTGGGAGTTCCAAAGAAATGAGCGCTGTAGTATTCCATCGCGGAAATGCATAAGCTCTCCACCTTCATAAGCCTGAAATTAAAAGAACAACGATACGTGAAAATCAGAACAACATCGAAAATGGCGCGCGCACTCATTCTTGCTCCCTCACATTGACAGCTTCCTTTTTCCCCCATTAAATTGATTCTTTGTCGCAATCGTGTCAAAGTCTACAAATTTTATTCTGAAAATGCCCTTTCCTATTCTGAAAATGCTCGTAAAGATTGTACAACGACCCACGCATAATCATACATGGTGGAATTGATTTACGTTGAAAGTGTAGGCCTGAAAGTATTGGCCCTGAAAAGGCGAAGTGCGCTGCAATTGCCCCATTTTCTTACAGACGTTCCTTCTAACTTGGCATTTCTTCCGACCTACACTTCTGCCCCCGCATCTTCTGATCTCCGTACATTTTTAAGAGGATATAAAGGCAAGATGGACGTGCCCAGCACTGTTGACTTTCTCACCGACTCAGGACGAGTAAAAGTCTCTCAACCCGCCGCCGGCGTAGAGTACAAAGGCCAATAATCCAATGTTAACAAATGGGGTTAGTCTGACAAACAATCGTGTACACCGGCATAGATGAAATGAGGCCTATCTTAACCGAAGGACGTCAACAGAAGGCTACTCTTTTTAACCGCGATTTCTAGCTTTGTGATTTTTAGATATATGAAACCTTGAGTGATCTCATCGGAAATACACTCAGATCCTTCGTCGACAGTGTAGCATAATACTATAGAAGAACAAGCACGACCGACAACACGTACGCGCAGCCGCGTGGGCCGTGTACTACATATGTTCCAGGGTGATGTATGTTCCGGGATTTGCGCATGAGATCCGGAGCTTTGTTGGCCCTGTGACCAAGACCGGAACTGAGATACGTGACTCAAGCAATGTGAGCATAAGTCAGACTCAGGAAAAGACCGCTTCTGCCCTGCCACGAGAACTGAGACGTGGTAGGAGGGAGAGAAAGCTGAGGTTCGGCCGGTACATGGACCGAGCCGGAGAAACAACCTGAGTCCCTCGCTCCCCCTCGCGTCCGCCCCCCGCTTCTCTCCCTTGCCCTCCTAGCCACCCCGCCACTCCGCGTCCGCGTCGCTTTCCTGCCCTGTCTACACGCGTACCTCTTTCATATGGCATTAAATTCCTTTTCCATTGATACAGCATCATCAGCTTTCCTGCTTGGCTCGGTCACATGAGTGCGAAATTCAAGGTGAGATCGATGGTGCTCGTAACCTATCACGGCACGCGTGCGGTTGTCGGAATTCGGGTGTCTTTTTCTTGTATATCAGGCATACAGTTATTTTGCAAGACTTCAAAAATGTGCCTTGCATTTGCAATACTCGGGGAATATTTTGCACGCTTTTTCAACGTTCATTGGACGGTGGTAAAATGGGGGTGAAAAATGTTGTGAGAAGATTGATGGGACTGGATTAAACGTGAGGGGTCCTTGATATGGGTAAAATCTGCGGACGTGCCATGCAGCCTTACTTCTGATAAGCAACGTGCATAATGTGTTTGAGCTGCTGTCCAGGGGGTCGGTGCCAGCAGCCGACAGCGCATGTGGAATAGATTCAGCACGCTGTTGCTCCTACTCTTCTAGGGATACGTCCTCATACCTCGCACGCACAATTATTGAAATTTACAGACATTTGTGACACGACTGCATGGTGCTGTCCGAGCAGAGCGTCCGAATGAAGAGCGAATCCAGGAGGTATATCAGGAGTCAGAGGAGGTGGCGAAGGAGTTTAACAACGATCCTTGGCCCAAGGCGGAGGAAGTGTCCGCGCTCGTGCAGGAGGATCGAGTCTTCCTGTTGCTCTATACAGAGATGGCTTTTCAGGCTTTCTTTAAGAACAAAATATGAAGGCCACAATGGAGGACCGGGTAGGTTCCTGGCAGAACTACAGCGCGCTCTTCACGGCCCTCATCCAGGACGAGCGGGGGACGCCATGACGGAGGCAGCGCGCGCTCACGGCGCGGAGGTTATGATCACGGGCAAGTGGGCCTTTGACATCATTTACGAGTTCGTCTACCAGTTCCAGGAGGCTTGCCAGTATCGGGCCTCGGCCCTCCAGAGCGCAATAAACGAGTCTGAGCTCCAAACCGTGCTCGATCACAAGGACGTGTGGACGGTGGACAAAGTCTTCAACTTCCTCCACCAGCTCGTCAAGGTCTCCAAGGTGCGGGAGGTACTGGAGGTTGCATCGCTCAGCAAGGGTAGTGCGGAGGGCGAGGGTGGAGGTGCGGGAGCGGTGCCTTTGGTAACGTATCCGAGCAAGCTGCATTACCTTCTCGGGTACTTCGCGCTCGTGGGCTTGAATCGCCTGGAGTGCTTGCTGGGAGACTTCCAGAATGCGCTGTCGGTAGCTGAACCGGTCATGGAGGAGAGCCGCTCGGTCCATGCAGGTGCAGGCCTGCTACTTTCCTCTAGCATCATAGCCCAGGTCTCGCTGCACTATCATATCGGTCTCAGTTATTTGATGATCCGCAAGTACCACGAGGCCATTAAAACCTTTGTTTCGGTCCTGGACGTTTATTTTAAATACATGGAATCGGTCAAGCAGCAGCAACGAGCACAGCAGCAACAGCAACAGCAACAGCAGGGCCAGCCTGTTCAGCCGCCTCCCAAGAATGCCGATGACCTTGCGGCAGGCAAGCTGGTGGACAAAGTGGCAGCTATGCTCCTGATCGTACATCACCTTTGTCCTGGACAGCACATTCCCGAGAATATTCGAGGACACTTAACGGGCGAGAAGATGAAAGACAAGCTACGTCATGTGCAGTCGGGCGACGTGGACGAGATCGTCACGCTCTTTGTCGTGTCCGCGCCGAAGTTCATCAGCCCTGCCACAGATTATGACGCTGCTGCATCCTCCATGGGAGTGGGAGGACAAGTCGGGACTGGGCGCGGCGGGAGTGGCGGGCGGACGGGCACATACGGAGGTTTGCAGCGCATAGTCTTCGCAGAAGAAGTGCGACAGATGCTAGAATTGCGGAAGCTGCGTGACTATTTGCGTCTGTATTCCACCATCGGCTTAGAGAAGCTATCGGCTTTTACGGGGCAAGAGCCGGAGAATATTCGTCGGGAACTTGTCCAGTACAAACATAAATTGCTGCAGTTGGAAGCGAGCACTGGTAGCTCGGCTCAACAGAGCCTTGATTTCCACTATTATCTGGATGGCGACATGGTGCATGTCGACGCCGGGGAGCATGAGAATCGCCAGGAGGTGAGCAAGCATTTCCAACATGAAATTCGTAAGCTTGAAAATTTAGCTAGGACCTTGCGGAAGTAATGGAGTCTGGCTGTACTGGACAAGGTCACGGCGAAGGCAAGTGCTGGAATGAAGGCTCGTTGAAAACTAAAGGAAAAAAAATGCACAAACAAAATTAGAAATTTGCATCCAAAGGAAACGAGGGAATTTGTAAATTCGACTGACTTGCTCGCTTTATTTCATCTTGTAATAAAAGATAGCGTGCTTCTCAAATCAAGTACACTAACGGAAATATTCTTGCGCAGGAACAAGAGACTGAGGCAATACCTTTCCGGGATTCAGCAAATTGTACGGATCTAAGGCGCGCTTGATCGCTGCCATCGTCTGCAAGGCGCCAGTCCCAAACTCCTTCTCCAGGTACTTGATCTTTCCCACCCCAATGCCGTGCTCGCCGGTGCATGTCCCGTCCAGCGCCAGCGCCGACTTTACCATGAAAGCGCTCAGACCCTTGGCCTCCTCCACCTCCTCTGGCCTGTCTGGGCGGAAGATGATAAAGGCGTGGAAGTTTCCGTCTCCGGCATGCGCCACCAGGGGCGAGGGCAGGGATGAGGCTCGAATTTTGTCCTTGCTCTGTCCGATCAGGTCGGGCAGCTTCGAGAGCGGGACGCACACGTCGGTGATCATCACTTCCCTGTCCGGGTAGGCAGCCTGCGCCGCCCACAGTGCCTCCTTGCGCGCCCGCCACATGTCGACCGCGTCTGCCTCATCTTTGGAGTGTAGGATCCCGTACCCTCCGTGCTTCCGCGCCACGTGCTCGACAAGTGACATCTGTCCCTCCACGTCAACATCGGAGATGCCCACGACTTCGTAAAGCAGTGTGGTGGCCTCCGTGTCACGCAGGCCATTCATCTCATTCATGATCCGCACCATATGGTCGTCCATCAGCTCACAACGCCCGACCTCGACCCCAGCCTGCAGGGTGGCGCTGGCAGCCGCCGCCGCCTCGCGAACGGAGGGGAAACAGACGCGAATGGCCGCAGACCGCTTGGGCTTACGACGCAAGCGCAGGGTGACTTCGGTGACGATGCCAAGGGTTCCCTCGCTTCCAATCAGTAGGCGCGTCAGGTCGTAACCTGCCGCAGACTTGCGCGCCCTCGAGCCCGTCTTCAGGACTGTCCCGTCGGCCAGCACCGCCGTCACGCTCAGCACGCTGTCGCGCATCGTGCCATACTTGACAGCGGTTGAGCCAGAACATCGACATGCACACATGCCGCCGATGGATGCCCCTGGCCCCGGGTCTAGGGGAAAGTGTGCGCCCTGGTCGCGCAGGGCCTCGTTTAGATCCAAGTAGCCCAGGCCGGCCTCTACGGTGGCGTCAAGATCCTCGATGGACACTCGCAGGATGCGGTTCATGCGGTTCATGTCCAAAGAAAACCCCGGGAAGGCGCCAATGTATGGCCTTCAAGTGAGGTAGCGCCTCCGTAGGGTACGACAGGAATGCGATACAACCTGACAGTACATGGATGGGTGGAGGAGTGAAATCGACTTCGCAAAACTGGCACATCGCGACTTCAGATTTTAAAGTATCAATCGAACTCAAAATTCTGCCTTCTCAAAAACGTCGTTTGTCAATGATTCAATCATTTTCGTACCAGCATAGACGCATGATGCGTGATACTTGTTCCGTGGACGCAGGCTGCACTATGACGTCGGGAATCTGGGTGATCTTGTGGTACGAGCTCCACGGCTTTCCGTGGAGTGCGCGTTCCTCTGAATCTTGGGACACATATTCTGGACCCACAATATCTCGAAGGGCAACCACGAAATCGTACGGGAGGTCACCTTGATTGACTCCTGCATCTCTTGACTGCTGCTCGGGGGAAGCCTCGAGAGAGGCCTCACAAAGGGTGTCCCGACCACGGCTTTCATTGCTGACACCGCCGTTTTGCGCAACCACGGCGAGTCCTGCTGCGATTGCTAGGATGCAGTGACCGTGGGACAGCAAAATCGAGGAAGCAGGATGTCGAAGCTGGCGACTACGGTGCGATTCACATCTACTAAGGGTACCCGTCCCGGTCCAGCCCTGAGGCCCTTTTTTCTCAGTGAAACTCATGAATCGTGACCCGTGGGAGCTTGTCAACCTCCTGCAGCAGCCTGAAGCGTATAAAGTCCAAATAGACGCCGCATCACGCCTACCAATGCGCATCCAACCCCTCATATTTGCGATGGATCGAGTCGATTCCTTTTGTTGCAGTCGCTGACACGTCCGCTTTCAGCTGAAAGGATAACATACCGGGAGATGAACAAAAGCTGGAATCAGGGTGGGTAGACACACGAATACGGGCGCAACACACCAAATCACTGGCCTTGCCTTAGGATGGTCACGGGTAGGAAAACACATGCTTTTGCTTCAAGGGCCTCCATGTGGGAACGCTACGACATGTGACAGGGCGACGCGCGAGTGCTCGCTTGTTGCTGTTCGCCGCTTGCCCTCATGCTCGGAGGGCATGTCAAATTTAGTATGGCCGCAAGGCGCAGCACGTTGGGCGCAGGCCGGACATAACGCTACATGTAACTTACTAATTGAATGCTTAACACTTCTATGAATCCTGTTCAGCATGTCACCAGGGTCCTCCGCCAAGCCTCTCGAGCTGCTCTTCGTCTTCCTTTTAGGTGCAGCTGTAGCCTGGTCTTTGCTGGCGGGTCGTTCGTCGTCACGAGGGGTAACACACAAGCGAAAAGCACATGACCCTACTTGTCGGCAAGAAGATGAAGAGGACGATGTCCAGGAGGTGAAGTCGGGGTTTTTGGCTTATCTTCCATCCCCTGTGGGCCCATTGCTGCCCCTGAGACATGGCGTCAGTGCCACGCCACTTGAAGAGCCCCAAGGACTAGGCAAAGAGACTATGGGACCGTTACTAGAAAGCTTAGAGCAACATGTGAAGGCGCCGCGGCAGTCGACTTCGGGTCCTTTGACGTTGGGCGTGGCCGGCGGTTCGGGGTCAGGCAAGACGACATTCGCTCGAGCCTTGTACGAGGCCCTTGGCGAGGAGCATGTCACCTACATCACGCACGACTCATACTATAAAGATTTGAGTCATCTCCCTTTCGACGAGCGTAAGAAATCGAATTTCGACCATCCCAACGCCCTGGACACCGCTCTGTTAGTTGAGCATCTGCGGGCACTGAAAAGGGGCCACACAGTCGAAGTTCCTGAGTACGACTTCGCGACCCACAATCGTCTTAAGCGGACCTGCAAGGCAGAGCCTCGGCCCGTCATTTTGCTTGAGGGTATTCTTATTTTTGCGGACCGCTCTCTCGTCCAAGAGCTGGCCATTAAGGTCTTTGTGGACACAGAGTCGGACCTGCGACTGATCCGGCGCATCCATCGGGACGTGAAGGAACGTGGACGGAGTCTGGAATCCATAGTCGATCAATACGTAAAGACAGTGCGGCCCATGCACTTGGAGTTTGTGGAGCCTTCGAAACGGGAGGCGGATGTCATCATCCCACTGGGTATGAACCAAGTTGCCTTAGACATGTTTCTTAGCCGCCTTCAGGCCGAGGTAGGGGAACACTTGGGCCATCTCGGGTCTTCAACTTCGCCTGATAAGGATTCTCAAAGCCCCAAAAGAAAAGCTTACATCGCATTAGGAAAGCAAGGTTCGTTATCGCTCGGGAACAACATGGGTCCGGCAAGGACAAGAGGGGAAAGTGAGGCCAAAAATGCAAATTTAAGTCATTTGAAAGTATTTGGATCCAAATAAAACAAAACGATAATTTTTGTTGTTGATGTGAATATTATGTATTTGTTTCATCTTGCCAGCCCGTGGCATGCGTCTCCACATGTATTGTCCCTCGGTCGCGGGGGAGGTTAAGGACTCGCTCCTCTCCCATGCCCATACCCACGTCGAGCAGTGACTTTCAGCAACCCGCGTGTGCTGCTGCCAGCTCGTGGCTAGATCGAACGCCTGCCTAAGACATGTGATGCCCATGTTATGTGCCTCGTGAGCCGTAATCGGCCCCTCCTCTGGCTACTGTGACTGACTTTGCGAATGATCTTACCCCACGTCATGAAAGATGAAGGGGGCGGCCTCCCAAACTTCAATTTTTCCTGATAAACCGGAAGAGAGGGACAAGACAGGACGTGCCCAGACACGTTATAAAACTCATCCATCTCGCAGCAGTGGGCTCAAAATCAAGGATGGCTCCTCATCGCCACCGAGCTGGTTTCAGGTCGGGACCCTACCCTCGCTCCTACTTTTTGATGCGGCTGTCATGGTGACATTTTGGGTGGCGAGTGGGGATGGTTTTCTCTTCAGCTATGATGCCCCAGGCAGTGTCATATGGGATCTGTGCATTGTTGGATTGCTTCGCATACTTTTGCTGCTTGGCGTAGCTATTGCCTTCGATGCATTTGCCCTCAGCCCTCAGAGGCGAAGGGTGAGACGACCTGTGAAGACGGACAGCTTCTTGACGAGGGCCACGGGAGCCGGTGTGTCTCCGAGCAACACCGCTCACTTTACAACCACTTCTGTAGCGAGAGATCTGAGCCTCAGAGAGGAAGCAAATTCGGCTACGCAGCCATCTCCCATACGGCGCATGGAGCGCGTCGGTCGCAGTGCCACTCTGGTCCTCACCCTAATGAGCTACTTCATTCTCATGGCCAAATGCCTGATGCGGCTTTTAATGGGCATTGGATTCTCAGATTCCATGGCCTGCTTTTGGGGTTGCGTAGCTGCAAGTGCTATTTTAGGCTGTGTAGATTACATTGTTTTGAAAAGACACTTGCGGTATGTGAAACGTTGGGCATACCAGCGGCATCGCGAGGCTTTGGTTCGGAAAAAAGGGACGTTGCGTGAGTCGCTCTTATTGTCGACAGTCTCGGGCAATGGAAGCGTGTGTCTGGGAAGTGAAGGTCCGGAGGGAGAGGATGCAGAGAGGACCGCGGGGGGGGAGGAATTGGAGGACGAGAGCGAGGAAGAACGCGAGGACCTCAAGGAGGCGGCGCATTTGAGTGAAGTATGGGCGAGTCTGCGCGGCCTAGACGACGCCGAGGCGGCAGAGGACGCGACAAGAGGGCGTGGAGGCAAGGACAAGGGCCATGCTACGTACAAGGACCTTCTTTCCCTGACGCGCGACGACTGGCATCTGATCTCTTCGGCCTTCGCGTTCTTGCTGGGCGCGGCAATCGGCCAAGTCTTAATCCCTCACTACACCGGCAAAGCCATCGACGCAATTGTAAGCGAGGAGGGTGCAGCAGCTTTTCAGCATGCCATGGTCATGCTGGTGCTCTGTGCTGCGGTCTGTGGCGCCTGCACGGGCTTGCGGGGGGCGAATCTTCACAATAGTAGGCGCACGCGTGAATAGGCGCATCCGAGACATGCTCTTTCAGAGTCTGATCCGTCAAGAGGTGGGCTTTTTCGACACGGCAAAGACGGGCGATCTCTCTTCTCGCCTGAGTTCGGACTGCACCAAAGTGGGCGACCAGGTCTCTCTAAACATCAACTTCTTCCTCAGGTCTCTGGTGCAAGCGGTAGGTACGCTAATCTTCATGTTCATTCAGAGTTGGAAGCTCAGCCTGGTGGCCTTCGTCTCCGTGCCTGTCATCGTCATCATGAGTAAGGTATCGAGGCAGGGTCGGGAGGAGGCAGTATTTTGAGGGTTGCGAGGGACAGCTACTCTGAATTCACAAGCTGGGCGAGATGGGACCTTGCTACCAACACAACGATTCTTAACTCCTTCTTCGCATCTCCCACTTGCATGCCACCACCCGACTCAGATATACGGTCAGTATATAAGGAAGCTATCAAAAGCTACTCAAGAGCGGCTGGCCCATGCCAACTCCATCGCAGAGGAGTGTCTCTCCACGATGCCAACGGTGCGCAGTTTTGCTGGCGGTCCAGCACAGGGGCGGCTGTATCGTGGCAAGTTGGACGAATATTATGACCTGAATAAACAAGAGGCCCGTGCTTATGGTGCATACGCGGTTGCTACAACGCTCTTGCCGAACCTAGTGACCGCCCTTGTCCTCTTCTATGGGGGCCAGTTGGTGCTCAACCAGGACGGCCTTACCAGCGGGCAGCTTGTCTCCTTCCTTCTGCTTCTAGGTTCGCTTTCGGAAGGCTTCAGTAACATGGGATCAATCTTTAGCTCTATCACTCAGGCGCTGGGGGCTGCTGACAAGGTCTTTGAGCTTATACGCCGTCCACCCCAAAGCACTCCTTTGCCTGAGCCGCCATTGGCACCCGCATTTTGTTCTGGTAAAGTGGAATTGCGTGATGTCACGTTCCGGTACCCTGCGCGCCCGGCGCGTCCTGTCTTAAACAAAATGAACATGCTAGCAGAGCCAGGCAAAGTTGTTGCCCTCGTCGGGCCCAGTGGCGGTGGCAAGTCCTCGTGCGTCGCCCTCTTGGAGAACTTCTACGAGCCAGAAAGCGGCATGGTCTTATTAGACGGGCGTAAGGTGCAAGAGTACGACCCGCACTGGTACCATCGCAACGTTTCGATTGTAAGTCAAGAGCCCGTGCTCTATGCGCGCTCAATCCGGCAAAATATTCTCTTTGGTCTGGAAGGGGAGCCGGACGAGCCCTCCGAAGGGGAGATCATCGAGGCTGCTGTCCTAGCAGGTGCGCATGACTTTATCCTGGGACTACAATCGGGTTATGACACGGAGGTTGGTGAACGCGGCGTTTGTCTCAGCGGAGGGCAAAAGCAGCGTATAGCCATTGCGCGGGCGCTTTGTCGTCGTCCACGCGTCCTGCTCCTGGACGAGGCAACGTCGGCCTTGGATTCTGACTCCGAGAATTTAGGTAAGCACGTCTGTTTTCACGCAAGACCATTAACACTCATGTAATCTCATGGATATTTTTGTGGTATAGTCCAACAATCCATCGACAGGATGATTTCGCACGGAAATATGACGGTGATTATTATTGCACACAGGTACGCACGGCAGATGGCTGGTTTGAGTACTCAGGATCTCGTATGGATTGCTTGGGGTCCTCTCAAGCTACATGCACTTCCAATATGCTCTGACATTTTCCTTATACTTTTATCTGTCACAAATATCTCATGGATTGTTGTTGCCCCATAGGCTAAGCACAATTGTCAACGCAGATTCCATCTTAGTCGTCCGGGACGGGAGGGTAGTAGAACAAGGAACCCACACGGAGCTCTTGGGGAAAGTGGGAGGGATGTATTCTCAACTTGTATGCAAGCAGGTTGATGCATTGGAAACTGCAAATACCATCTGCAACGAGCAGGAAAAGTCTTGAAATTTTGTGCCTTGGAGACGCAGGGATGGACATGCGCGGGTTAGGGCGGGCTCTCTCCATGTTTGTGTATTAATAGTGTAGACATGTTGTTCACACCATAATAAAGAAAATCATGAAATCTTTGAAACAAATCGACGGTGCTGACCGCGGTTGATACAGTATGGTTGCGATGCCTTCATGTGACAGCGTGGTCGAGCCGCAAGCCTTGTTGGGCCCATCCCACTGCCTCCAGTGCCCCTGTGCCGCCGCTCGCCGCAAGCAGTCTCACCTCTCGTGAATCATGGAACTTGCATGGTGATTCCCGACGAGCAGCTCATTACCGCAATAGAGTGGCGCATCCATAATCCCTTGAATTCTTACCTCGTCATTCATCGATACTGTACCCGTACGTACGTCATGTTCAGGAGCATATACCAAGGCACAAAGGCAACAAAAACCATCGCTGCTCAACTTACTTGATACAACTGCTGCAATTTTCGCCCAACTTTATCTGATAACGCGATGGCTTTCGCGTGGATGGGCTTAGTGCTCTTATTCTTGCCTGGGTTGTCTCTTGCGGGGTCCTCTCGATGGAGCCTGGTAAGTGCTTTTGCTAGCTGAGATGAACTGACGGAAGTGCGGAGCTCTATTGTGAGCGCCGGAAAATCATACACGAGTGTCTTAATACAGATTGTTCTCCCACTCCGAGGAATTTGGTGGTAATTTAGCATAAAATGTGACGAGGGGTTTGCTGAGGCCTTTCTGCCGTACCAGTCTTCACGACTCCGCTACAATCAACTCGGTTGACTGCTCTTGCTTGATGTAATCAAGGTCTCACTGGAATGTTTTGCAAATTTTCAATGCCCTCCATTGCTCAAAGCGAGATGTTATTATTTTATGGCATCTTTGAACAGCAAGGAAGACAAGATGCTCCAGTGTCGATGTCAAGCTTCGTGCCGTCCCCAGCGCATCAACAGAGGATCCCACGGAGTCCACTATGCCGAGATCGGTTTGTTGTAGAAAACAAAGTCATGCCTTTTGCCAAATTCGCAGCTCAGCGTATTATTGACGTCCATGCCCGAACGCATCTGAAAAGTGGTATAATGTATGCCGAGCAATCTTCTGCCCTGCTCTCCGTCCGCGGCGGGTCTGTAGCTAATCTTGATCCAGTTGTGGTAAAGGCCTCCCTGACCGCCGTAGGGGAGCTATTAGTTGCGTGTGGTATTGGCGCTTGGTTTACGCGTCGAGGCATTCTAGGACGCGAAGCAATTGCGAACCTCAGCTCCATTGTCTACCATATCTTGCTGCCGTCTCTACTCGTCGTCAACGTGGCCAAGACGGTTTACACTACGCCCCTGAGGACCCTACTCCCTTTGCCTCTCTTCGGCACCATGCAGATCCTACTCTGTAGCTGCATTGCCTGGGTTGTGACCTTCTTGATGGGCGCAGATGTCAACAGGTGAGCGCCCAGGCGTTGCGCGGACTTCTTTCTCTCTGTGGGTGCTCGGACTCTGACGAGTATTCTGTAATTTAATCAGTCTTTCACATCGCTTGCGGGTAATCTCAACCAAACAGCGCAAAAGGTCGACAATTAAGAGTCCTTCAAACTTTCGGAAACGGTGGTGTCGCTCCGATCTTGTTCGCGACCGTCTTGCTCCGCAATCACCCCGACCCAAGCGTCCTGCCTTTGGCCATATCCTACATCAGCTTTTACCTCCTGGGATGGACACCTATATTCTGGACCTATGGATACAGCCTTCTAGTTCCCGCGGAAGCGCCGACTGCGCAATCCATCGCGGAAAAGGAATCTGTGGTCACTTTGGCCGACAGAATCAAATATTTCATACGTCATCCTCCTGCTACAATCAAACGCATTTTGTCACCGCCAATTGTGGGAAGCTTGGGCGGGCTTTGCGTAGGGGTGAGTCCGCTGGCCAAGCTTTTTTTGGGCCCTAGAGCCCCTCTGGGAATTCTCACGAACGCCGTGCAGACCATCGGTTCAGCCTACACGAGCATGGGCCTTTTGGTCCTGGCCGGCAGCCTGGCCTTGCCCTTGCCGACGCCGTCGCCGTTGGAGGAGGTCTCAGGGGCTGAGAGTAAAAGCATCCACCCTTATCTTCAGATAGCCAGTGTCTGCCTTGTTCGATTTTGTCTTTGCCCCGCGCTCTGCTTGTCCATCATCTTGCGTGCCATGTCCACTGGGTGGGTGAAGCTCGACAGGCTCATGGTCTTTGTCCTCTTCCTCCAGTCTTGCATGCCCAGTGCACAGAATTCTGTCTTGATGGTGCAGTTGAGTGGAAGACAAGCTGATGCTACTAGGCTAGCACGGATGCTGCTTTACATTTATTCGCTTTCATGTATTCCCATCTCAATATTGCTTACGCTTTTCTTACAAAATTTTAGCCTCTAAGCGAAGTTTAAGCTATTTATGCAATCTCAAACTTCTTGGAAAAGAAACATCATATGCTAATTACCGAAAGTAATCCGGATTTCTGTGAAGCAGCTCTTACGTCTTCACAAAACTTTTTTTTTTAAAAAGATATACATAAAGCAGTACATCAGCTACCACTCCTAGAAAGTACAACCGTGCAAACATGATGCCACATCAACAAGCAATGTAAAACCCATCTTAGCGACGATACTTGTATACTTCTTTCTTGTAAAGAGAAATTGTGTGAGCCTCATTTGTCCGATGAGTGTGCGCTTACTTTCCCGTCAGTAGATTAGAGGTCACGAACACCGCCACGTACCCGATTTCTCGACTGAACGCGTCTGTGCATGCTCCGCAGTTGAATTAACCCCCAGGTCCTTCTTGCTGCAACTTTTCTATTGTACATGTACACGTCGCATTCATGTTTTCGATTTTACAACCTAGGTATGGCACAAGCAAGGGATGTTTCGCATCGTCCGCTGGGGTTGCTGCTGACCACCGCTGTGAGCGTCTGTTCCACTATGATTCTCATGTCATCGAGAAGCGTGAGGGCAAGCAGGGGCGCATTTGTTAAACAAGGCCTCTGGGGCATGCCGCATTCTAGTCACACCGGTATGATACCAGCACATGCGTAGCATGGTTAAGTCAGCGCTCTTCCTCCTCATGGCGCCTGAAACCTCTATCCACCATCTCCTCACTTTCCCGACCCAACGATCAAGGATCCCGCACGCCTCATAAGAAGGGGATCGAGAAGTTGAGGTTTTCAGTCTTTCATGGGAACAATTACAGAGGAGCTTCTTTCCCCTGGTAGGTTCTGATGCCTGTGTTTCGTACTGCTGCCAACCCCCGCGCTGAAGCCTCGCATACATGGGCCGAGGCCTCACGGGCTCTCAAGGGGGCCTCTTCGTGTGGTCGCTGAAGAGGCAGTCATTCAGGAGCTGAAGTCCTCCCCCGTCCATCACATTCTTCTAGGTCGACGCGCTCCGGCGTGTTGGCGTCTTCACGAGCGTCACCTCGACTTGTGGCACGAGCCCCGGCCATGGCATCACCATCCGATGAGCACGCTGAGGAAGGAAAGAGAAGGAGCATGCTGACAGTCCAGGACTTTGCAGCCCAGCTGGAGCCATTTGGGGTCACGGGCGTGCGTTTCGGGGAGGATGGGGAGGACGACGAGCTGGCAGTGTGCTGCCCGGAGTCGAGGAGACTGATGGACTGCACCGTGGACATGTACGCCACCGTGAATAGCACCAATTACTGCGTGGCCTTGCCCATCTTCAGTCCGGTGGCGCTGTGTTACCACAAGGGGGCGCGCCTCATCCCCGTTGAGAATGAGTGCGAGCTAATGGACAGGCTCTACGACTTCCTGGCGCCCACCCTGGAGCAGGAGGACCTTTTCCTCATCCGCAGCCCCGTGTGCTTGACCCTGGACGGGGACCTGGGCGACCTGGGCGAGGAGGGGGAGTTCTCGGAGGAGGAGCTGGCGGGCTGGGAGGAATTTGATAGCGAGGACGATCCCTGGGAGGACGGAGATGAGGAGGAAGAGGAGGAGGAGGAGGATAGCATGGCCGGGACCTTCGATGATGAGGTCGAAAAGATGGTGAGCAGCGATTGTTTGATGGGGAAGGGGGGAAAGTCCGAGGCATGACAACGGAAATATGTAGGATCTCTCTCGTTTTTCCGTGATCATGGGCAATAAGAGCTCGTATTATTGTGACATAGCGTTCAGCGTCCAAGAGTTGCCCCTGCTCGATCCCTCGGTATCTTCTACGATGTGCAATGCCGTGCAAGATACATTCATCGATCAAAAAGATCAATCACGAAACCTATTTTATCCCTCAAAGACAAATCCCAAGTACTGGGACGACGAGCAGGCAAGCGATGTACGAGAGGCGTACGGAGAAGACTGGGAAAAAATTGCAGCTTTTACATATGATGGCGTAGACTATACCATGGTCAAAATTCTCGAGCCTGTCCTTGTGCTCGCGAAGGAGGATCCGGTCAGTCCTCCCCAAACATTGGAAATCGAATGGGAAAATCATGAAACGATCTGAAAAATGAGAGGGAGAGAAAGTATTTAGATTCTGACATTTTCTCCCTGATCACGTCACGTCGTTTCAAATACTCCATTCATGTACCCTTTCCCCTAGGACTTTAAAGGCATCACCAAGTGGGTACTACCAAGCGAGGATGAGGCCGAGGAAATAGCGCCAATCATGGAGGGTATCATCAAGATAAAGCTTGGTATTGATGATCAAGATGCAGAAGATGAAACGCGGGGGGGGGACGATGAAGAGGACAGAATTTGAAGGCAACAGAAAGTACAGACAGATGACGAGAGACTGTTATAATTATTTTTTATTGTAATAACACCATCGAAACCCAATAGTCTCCCTACATCATTTCTAACTTACGGATACCGCAATCAACGTGTCCGTGTACCCCCAAATGCAATGTATCATTTCTCCTCATGATCCCTTCCATCCTCGCAGTGCGCTCGTTACATGATCTATGTACCGGTGAACCGTTGCATTTATACTTTTGCCCTATTTATGTCTTCTTCATCGGCCGATAAGCTCACTAGACAAGGGTGGGTTGCAAACGTGACGCAGCTCCCGCTTTCTAACCTCCTGCAGCGCGTTGTACCGGTGTTTGGTCTGGCATTGGCCAGGTCTTTACATCTCGATAGCGCAAAACTTTGCATGTGAAGACTTGTCGAGTCGCACATATCTTATCAATCGTGGTTCTTGCACGAAAGGAAACAATCTTTGTGGGCAACTCCAAGAAACGCACAGAGAAGAGACTTTTTTCCGTTGCGGGAGAGGTTCAAGTGGCAGTATCGAGCTGATATTATCAGGATGACCATGATTCACGCTCTCCCATAGCCAGCACGGGCACTCCCGGCTCCCAGCCGTGCATGACTCTAGAAGGAAATTCACCGTTTTATTTCTCACCCGAAAGCTGTACAAGTCCGAGACGCTCTCCCCCTTCGTCACTTGGTCCTTTATTTCGCGCGGGCGGCGACGGAGCTGCGTGTACGAGGGCTTTGACTTGCTCGAGCCCGAGGCTGCGACGATGACGCCCTCTTTCCCCGGGGGGGGCACGGCTTCCTCCTGTCCGCCGTGACAGGCTTGAATCATCCACGCTTGCAGCCATTGGTCCCTTTTTGCGCTCTGACAGTATATCTAGATTTCTGGGGTCATGCAACGTCTGAATGCATACTTTGTCCTGCGTTTAGTTTTTTCTTTCCGTGCTGCCGACCTGGAAATACCCGCTAATGCAGGTAGTACTTCGAATAACACTGTCCATCGCATCATGCTCGCGAGATAGAGATGAAGAGGGGCTTTACATGGTAGGCACTCTTCTACGTCATCAATGGGGCATTGGTTTAGCTGTTGGGTTAGGATTTTCGTTGTAAAAATATTGGAGGTTGCTTGTATAGCTAGGAGACGCGAAAGATTGTGCGCCTATGACACACAAAGTCTTGCGAACGGAATCTCAGTACAATTTTGATGATCGAAATCATTAGTATACTATTTCACCTCATGTCGCCGCCATTATTCCAATGCTTTTACCATAGACCTTTGTTTCACGAGAAACAATGCTTTTGCCGAGCTTAGCGAAAAGGTTTCTGGGCCTAGGGTGCGCAATGGAAACCGCTGCAGCAGTATCCGCTGCAACAATCAAGAACCGACGGCCTTATATTGCTGTTTGTGGTATGCAGCGTTTCTTTTCAGATGGCGGTGGTGGGGGAGCTATGGGTGGTGATGGGGGAGGGAGTATCACTTACAGCGGAGGACAGGCAACATCGGGTCAGGGAGGGTTTTATGGAGCGGGCGGGGCGCGGGCGAATAAGACACAGACCAAACACCGCCCTGAAGCTGTGGCTCACGCAGCGGATATCAAATCACTTCGAATGCTGATGGAGGAAGTGGAGGAGCTTGAGGTACAATTGCGTTCTGCAGATGAGTTGCCTAAACAGATTTCAATCAAGTCTGCCATAAAAAAGAAGGCATCGGGCAGGGACATGACCGAGCTTTTGAAGCGTTTGGAACTCAAAGGCCAGCCGGTCTGGGGCCTGAGCGTTAGCGAACGCGACCTGGTGAAAGAAGCCCGTCGCCGTTTTAACTCGTGTTGAGCCGCTTAAACAGTCATTGTAGGAATCCGTTCGGTTGGAGCTCCATGTCGCCACGCAATGCATGAGTATCAAAGTGACGTTACGCGCGGGATGAATCGTATTTGTCGATATCAAAGGCAATTACGAAAAAGAAAAAAAAAGAAAAATTAATGAATGAAGGGTTGAAAACGCTGTCGTGTGAGATATCCAGAGTGGCCGAGAGGGCCGATTTGGCATGCTTTTACTTTGTGTAAGATGACCAGCTGCCCGGCGACAGGTTTGACTTAAAGCGGATATCGTAAAAATTGCTACTTCGTCATGCTACACAATAATTGCCCGTCAAATTCATGTGCGTTTTGGGTACCTTGACCGCTCAGACGCGACCACAACCTTTCCTTTGCAATCCCTCTTTCTCCGGAAACTCCTTCCCTTACCTACTTCCATCATACCCGCCCCCTTTGCGCCCCCCTCCTCTTCCGCTTCCTCCGCCAGTCGGCGTGCTCCCTCTCCCCCCCCTATCGCGATAAGGTTTCTCCCGGCCTAGGCCTCCCTTACCCGAGATTCCATCTCCTCTTCCTGCCCCCTCGCTGCCCATCCTAACATCAGGCTTCGGAAAGTTATATGACTGAGCCTGGCCGGGGCTCTGTCCGTTCGCGTGAGGAGGCCTCTTCTGGCTCGGCTCCCCAACACGACCGCCCCCGTGAGTGTCCCTCCCGCGCCTGCCCCCGGCATCGGATGAAACGCTTGGCGTGCGCTTCCTTACATTGTTACCACCGCCTGCATGTCCGCCATTGCGACCACTCGCACCCGGGAGGCTGCCCTCGATCCTCAATCCAGGCACGCCTCTGAGTCCCATCATGCCCACGGTCTTCTTCAGAAGCGCAGGGGGCTGGTCCTTGCACCCCATGATGAGAGCAAAGGCATTCGCCTCCTCCACAAGCCGAGTCTTGCTCCATTTCAAGCCCGGCACCGAGTTGTAAAAACCCAGCCATGCCTGATAGGCGGCACCGACGGCGCGCTCGTCCACCGACGGGATCGCGCGCCGCACGGCCTCCAGGCTAGCCTGGTCGGGCTGGCAAGCCTGCGTGGGAATCATGCTCACAGGCAAGTCCTTCAAATCCCGAAGGAAAAAGCTCTCGTCGGGGGTCAGCACAAGGATGCCCTGTCCGTCCCTCCCGGCGCGCCCCGTGCGGCCCAGCCGATGGACGTACATTTCCCTGTTGCTGGGCACGCCCATCTGGACAACGTGAGTAATTCCCTCGTAGTCCACGCCACGAGCACTCACGTCAGAGGAGAAGAGAATGCCGGACTTCGCCACGCGAAATTGATCCGAGGTCTTGGTACGGGTGGCCTGCGACTTGCGCGAATGGATCTCCATGGCCTGGATCCCCGCCTTACCCATCAACTCGCAGTAGTAGCCGACCAGCCGCGCGGTCGTGAAGAATACGATGACCTTGTGGGCTGGATCTTGCTTAGCCTTGCTTAGAAGAGTGTGCAGGTAAGCAAAGTGCTGGTCTAAAGGCAAGATGGCCGCCGACTGCGTCACCTGGATATTTGTGTCCTGCTCCTCCGCGCCCACCGTGTCGATGAATTTATAGCCTGGGCGCATGGCCAAGCCCGCGACTTCCTTGACTCCCTTTGGCATGGTAGCACTGAACAAAAGAGTCTGTCGAGCGTGAGAGGGCAAGAAGCCGATTATCTTCTCGATGGCAGGTCTGAAACCCATGTCAAGAAGCTGGTCCGCCTCGTCCAAAATCAGGACGCGCAGGTCCTGGAAATAGGGTGCCAGGCCGTTGTTCTCTAAATGGTCCAGCAGGCGGCCTGGTGTCGCCACAAGGATGTCCGGAGGCCGTTGCAAGAGGCGCTTTCGCTCGGCATTGACGTTGGTCCCCCCATAACTAAGGTCCGCTTTGAGAGCCTTCTGGAAAGTCAAGAGCTTGGACGCCTCCACATGTATTTGCTGGGCAAGCTCACGGGTTGGCGAGAGCACCAGGACAGAGATGCTGCCTGCACGAGGAGGTCTCTGCCGAAGTTGTTCGAGGGCCGGGATGCAAAATGCCAGAGTCTTCCCCGTACCAGTCTTCGCCTTGGCCATAACGTCATTGCCTGCCAGGACCAGAGGCATGGTAGCTTCCTGGACGTGAGTCATGCGATCGAATCCCAAAGTTTCCGCAAGTGCTCGCTGTGTATTGTCCGACAAGGGTAAATCGCGAAACAAGGCGTCTGTTAAATGGTTAGAGGCACTAGTAGCCGGCGCAGATGGCAAGGTCGGGTGAGTATGCTGGTCACGCTGTTGCTGCAATTGCTGATACTGATGCTGTTGATCAACAATTCGCTGATGGTGGTGCTTAGAGCTGTGTTTACCGCGGTGAGGCGAGGGCTGGACGAAAGCGTTTCCACGTGAGGTCATGAGTACAGCGGGAAGGAGGACTGAAAGAAGGACTGCGCGGCGGCAAGGATGCTGGTTTGTGAGTCTGAACACCGCACGGCGAACAAGCATGGACTATGCTTGCCACTCGCCTGCGATTGTAAGAACTGACTGTGAGGTGATTCGTGATGGGATATGGCATGTGCTGTGAAAGGAGAGCGATCAAGGTAGTATACGCGTGCGTGTGGAGGAAACAAGCAAGGAGCGACGGGGGCGGGAGGTGGCCGGGGCAATTCTTGGCCCCCGTGTGTCCGTCCCAGCTTGTAAAAGGTCAAGGTGCGGTCTTGGTTTGTCGTGCGACTATTGAAACTTATAATCATAGCAATGGGCATTTTGAAACGGCCGCATCCATAATTTTTGAGCATGTGTATGCGCAAGTGAAAGTGGTGTGTGTGGGAATTATATGAAGTGAGATTCACCAGATGCTTTCGTTAAAGCGCTGATTGTCTAGGGGTTGACGGTAGGTTGCATGTCGGATAAGCGATATGATGCTCATCGTACCATAAGGATTTCTCCCTTCCATCGCTCGGCTCACCTTGAGTTCGATTCGCTGTAAGGAGGAGGCCCGGGTTTGGAGGATAGTTTGCCTGCTCTCAAGGAGCTCTCATAACCTTCCTGGTTCGAATCCCGGTCAGCGCAAAGAAAAGTTTCACAACTTCGGGTATATTTTTGAAAGTATATTTTACATTTTTTTTTCTTCGTTCCGCGACGGCGAAGGGGGTACGCAACCAAGATCCTGCATCCGCTCGCTTCCCTCTTATCCTGGCTTCTTGCTGTTAATTATCTACAGTGCATCTGATCAACACGGTGTCGCCCAGTCGTAGGCTCTGCTTTCCTCGAAAGACACAGGAGAATCGTATCCTTCAAGCGTCGGGTCCAGTGAAATAGAAAGAACCTCGAGCTCCTGCGCTGTCTGCAACTCGGATGGCCAGCATCGTTTTTCGATCGGCATAAATGTTTCGTGTGGCACTCTTTTAACCGACATGCCAAATGCCCGCGCTTGTGCATACAGGAAACGCTCGGTGGAGTTCGCACGATTCACAAATCCTAAGAAGAGGACCGCGCGTTCCCGGTCTGGGGCATGCAAGAACAAGAATTTGACAGTCTGTAGCAAGGGCGTCACAAAATCTATCCAACATACGATATCCGCTCCCAAAAGAATTTGAGGTCGCCACCCTTCGTTTACGACAGCCTCGACACTTTCCTTGTCGCCCCACAGGAGTGTTCGGGTCTCCAGCTTGCCCTTCTCGTGCCAGCAAGATGTCAGGGCATCCCTAGAGACCGCGACAGCGCTAGAATTGTTGTTCAATGCTTTTTCATCCCCGACGCCGACACTACAGTCATAAGTACTTTGTCCGTAACACGTGGATTTGAACATGGGTTCCACTGGCTCGCCAGGTTCGCAGGAGTGGTCAGTGATAGTCCTGAAGATGCCTCTTGTTTCTGCCACGTTGCGCTGCAAGGTCTCAAGGACCAAGTAGTTCCCATCTGTGACAAGCACATCTTTTGCGAAGCGGGAAGCGATCAGACCAGGCAAGCCTGCACATCCTGCACCCAATTCAATAACTTGTTGGTCGCGAAAAAGGTCCCGCCGTGCAGCAACAAACCAGGACAAGAAAATTGATATCGGCCATACAATTTCACCAGTTTGATCATGGTCTGTGCACGAAGCTGCTGATACCCAGACCGGCTGCTGCTCAAGATCTTGTATCGAGTAGTTCACCTTGACAAGTGATTTGTTTACGAAAAGATCCGGATTGAAAAAACAATCCGGTTCCGCTTCTACATCATGGTTGCTCGTCATGGCAGGCGAAGAATGAATAGCTCTTAGATATGCGACTCTATCGTTTTATGCTCCCATCAGTTCAAGGAGACTTCCATTATCGCATTTGTGCTTTATATCGGTCTGAAAGAATTCGTCGTAGGGATTGTTGAGTGTGAGGAGGTTGTATCATAGGGGCAGGGACAGTCTGGAGTTATTTGAGATGTATGATACCCAAAATACTTCCCTCCAGGGAGGAAGGGCTGAGCTCTGCGTACGATATGCTTGCGGGCCTGAATCATATGCATTGCAATGTGTCCTGCCTTTAAAGGATGCTTGGGCACAAGCAGGTGGCAGGCGCACAGAGCGAGGAGGAACAAGCGAGCATCGGTGACCACCCGGAGTGGCGGGGAGGGAGCAGGGAATTAGGCAACTCTTTCTGGCCCACTCCCGCTCCGGCATCTCCTGGAAGTAATGATGCGTTCTAACACAATTAACGCTGATTTTCATCACCGTTGACATTCCACTCGAACAGACGATAGCGTACGTGGGCCATTTAAGCTCTCTCATAGGAGTATCTTCCCCCTTCGCGTTGGACCTTGCCATTTGCCTACGTGTCCCCTAAACATGCCAACAGGAAGCTGCTTTCCGAGGGGTAAAGACCCTCCTGTCACGTCTAATAGCAATCGTCGCAGAAGCCAATTGACAGGCCCTGTCGTCGAGGCGACCCTACTCGTCAAGGGCCCTCCCGCGAAGCATAAGCGTGAGGCTTGGGCTGCAGTTAGGAATGCTGGCGTCACCGCTGCCTCCTCGAGCCCCTCTTCCCAACCTGCTGGGACGGATACTCCACGTGAAGGCCCTGATTTTTTATTTGGCAATTCCTCTCCAAAGAAAAAACCAGCGAGCCTCAATAACGGATTGAACACTCAGCATTCAAAGGAAGCTACTGAGGGCTTCCACAACGAAGCTAGTAAACTCACCCAAGCTGTGGGTCTAGGATGCGTGACCAAAATCGGACGAGCCGTTCCACAAATTTCTCCCATCTGTCTGAAACAAATGGTGCGTGGAACCGCTGTCCTGGGAGTCGTCATTCGAGTGGGGCCTAAAGACGTGAGCGTAGCCTTGCCTGGTGGACTTTCCGGGCGGGTGCCCCTCGTAGAGGTTTCAGACCCGTTCTTCTCTCGCTTCTCACCTTCAGTGAACGGAACAATCTCTGATCCTGTGTCGGAAAAGGAGGATCTCATAAAGGCAGTTTCGACGTTTTTACGTCCCGGCCAGGTGGTGCGTGCGGTCGTCTCAAGTTCAAACGCGGCGTCCAGAAAGCAAAGTGCGGGGGGGGCAGGGAGCGGTGGCAGAGCAAGTCAAAAGGTTCCGTTGACTCTTCGCGCATCAGCGGTAAATCGAGGGTTGAAACTGGAGCACGTGCTCCCAGGCGGGGCCCTAATGGGCGCCGTGGCCAGTGTAGAAGACCATGGCTACGTGGTGAGCACAGGGTTGGAGGGTGTGACTGCCTTTTTGGCGAGAAAGCATGTCAAAGGTGGTGCGGAGGTGGAGAAAGCATTGGTGAAGGGGAGCCCCGTAGAAATTGTCGTCCTAGATGTCAAAGAGGCGTCGCGAGCCATCACTTGCGGTTTCGATCCAGCCGTTCTCCCCAGGGCCCTCACGAGGGGCTCCGCCCTCACCCTTGCGGGGTTGAAACCGGGAATGCTTGTGAACGCGGCTATCGATGCGATCCTAAAAAATGGGCTGGCACTCACGTTTCTTGGCGGATTGTCCGGAGTAGTGTCTCTGGAGCATTTGGACCGTCCTTACGCGGAGAACGACTGGCGCAAGCGTTACCGTCTGGGTGACATCCTGCAGGTGCGCGTCCTCATGGTAGACGTGAAGAGCAAGTCAGTCTACTTGACATTACGCGCCCACCTACTCGGCATGCGGGCCCCCTCGGGTCTTCCTGAACTTGGTCAGGTGCTGTCGGAGGCCAAGGTATTGCGTGTCGACCCGACAAAGGGGCTAGTCCTGGGCTTCCTGCCTCCCGAGTCGGTAAATGGTGGTACAAAGGACATCGATACATGCGAAGACGAGGGACGCATCGAAGAGGAGCTATCCGGCCGGCGGGCCAAGAGGGTGCGTGCGAAGGAAGATGGTGAGGATGACGGCAGCAATTCCAAATTGAAAGACGAGCCCAGCGAGCTTCTACGAGAGAAAATTTTGCAGAGGCCGCGATACGTACCTGTATTCGTGCACGCGTCACAGATAGAGTCCCTGGCGAGCGTCAGTGTCGGGCAAACCGTGGCTTGCCGAGTCATCGGCTCGGCACCAGTAGAGGGGGCTGTGCATGGCTCCATGAGAGTGGCGACGATGGATGCGCCGTTCGTGCGCTTGGCGGACGTGCAGCCTGGGCAGCTTGTGAGGGCGAGGGTGGCCGCCGTAGCGGGCTGGGGATTGACCCTGGATTTGGGCCAGGGGATTCGCGCTCATTGTACAAATATGCACTTGACAGACGGGGCAGGATCCAAGTCAAATGTTATCCGAGCAAAGGCGCTGACAGAGGCCAAGAAGGGCAAGACCGGTAAGAGCGTGTATCAAGCAGGCCAAGAGGTTACGTGCCGCATCCTTCAGGTAGATACTCTTACCCGAAAGGTCTACGCTACCATGAAGCCATCTTTGCTAAAAGACACCCCTGGAGGGATTCTAAATGCTTATACCGAGGCGATACCGGGCAAGAAGTGTCTGGGCTTTGTAACAAAAGTGGAGGATTTTGGTGTGATAGTGACATTTTTCGATAATGTGCATGGGTTGCTTCCTTTGAAACACTTGGCAGCACAAGGTGTTTCAAATCCGACTCATGATTTTCGGTTGGGGCAGGTGCTCCGCTGCGTCGTGACATCTTGTGCGCCCCAACGACGGCCACCGCGGCTGAGTCTGCGGCTCGACGTCCACGAGGAAGCGGGCATGGCTAAAAGTCCAGAGAGCGCACGTCAGCCTGGAGCGGTGAGCGCAGGCGACAGTGTAAGCGGTACGGTAGTTCGTGTCCAAGAACCCTTCGTCGTGGTAAAGCTGGATGGCCATGGGAGCACAGAGCCCCTGGCGTTTCTTCACAAACATCAATTGGGAGACCACGCAGCCCTTGCAGATCAATTTTTAGCCCGAACAAAGATGGGTGATCGCATTGAGAGTGCTTTAGTTCTTGAATTTCGTCGGGATTCTAACGAGCCATTGCTTTCTTTGAAGCCGCTCTTGGTGCGGGCTGGTGGTGGTATCGTAGATCAAGCGCCGGATTCGAAACTTGCGGCGAAGAAGGGACCATGTTTTGCCAAGCCTCCTAGATTGCAAGACCTGAAAATCGGAAGAGCACGACTTTGCGGGTATATATCTCGGGTGGAGAGCTTCGGGCTCTTTGTTCGCTTCGTAGGCGGGCAAACAGCGATGGCTCCTCGCGCACTTATCGCGGACAGGTTTGTGGATGATGCCTCAGGACTTTTTCGCGAGGGTGATTCGGTGCGATGTCTCCTCCATCGGGTCGACGCCGATAAGGATAGAGTTTTTGTGACAACTCAACGTTCGCAGTTACCTGTGACAGATTCTTTTTTTCTAGAAACTCTTCTGCTCGAGTCGGTGTCCACAATTGGCATCGACACGGAAGAATCGGAAGTTTTCGATTGGCAGCGCTTCGCTTTAGGGGCTACCGTTAATGCAACTGTGACGGCTGTGAAAGATTATGGAATCGTGCTCTCCGGTGAAGACCATCGGACGGTCATGCTGGCTCCAGGGCCTGATCATGTTCTCGCATGCGCTCCAAATGACGAAGTGAAAGTACGCGTGCTTGATGTAGATTGGGCCAAGCGCGTCTTGGTTGTAACAATGCTGCCCGAATTAGTTAGGCGAGGTCGTGCTAAATATCGAAAGACGGCAGACGGCCTTTCCTTGCAAACGGGCGCCCGTGGTGTTGCAGAGATTGTCCTTAAGAGGGATCGTTACGCGGTGGTGGAAATGGATGGCGCACTGGCTTATCTCGCGGTTGCAGATTATCAATGTCCATATCTTGCCACAGGAAATTTAGAATTGGGCGTCAATGTTGATGTTGTTGTACGCCGCCCATGGAGAACCGGTCTAGGGAAAAAATGCAGGCTATCTTATCCTCAAGAGCCCATTATGCTCGTTACATTGGCGCAGGAGCAAGACGCGGCAGAAAAGAATCAAAGCGGAAGGGTCGGACCCAGCAAGAAATTTGAACGGGAAAGAAAGAGAGCGCAGCAAGAGATGGCGGTTGATGAGAAGACACCGACTGCTGCCGAACATCGTGGGAGTACAAAAGAAGGCAAGAGGCCTAAACTGGACCGTGCAGAGAAAAAGACCCCCCCCTTGCACCTGGAAAGGAAGCAAGCTCGGCCAATCACGACATCACAGATTCTTGTTGGAGCAGCCTTACCTGCTTTGGTGGCAGATGTTCGACCGGATGAGCTAATCTTAACGTTAAATATTCAGGATATGATAGATGAGCCACAACCTCGGGGTGTGCTGGATCCGAGCATGGAGAGGAAGAGCAATCGTTTGTCGGCAATGCGTGTACTTGCCAAAGTATTTATCACCCACAGTGGTCGGCAATGTCTCATGGACGTGGAGGAAGCGGTAGGCGAGGCTTTACAAGCGAAGCTGTCAGAAGAAAGAGGAGAAGTTCGGCATCTTTCCTTCCATCCCCTATCGCAATATCAAGTAGGCCAAGAGCTCGAAGTGCGAGTTTTGGATATACGCGAGAAGGAGCTGAAGAAGATGAAGCTGCTCGAATGTTCGCTACGTCCACAAGACGTCCAGGCTTCGAAGGAGGACCTGATTGTACGGCAGCCAACATGGGACACATTGGCGGTAGGGACAATACTCCTTGGTGTCATCACAGAAATTCAATTAGAAGGGCTATGGGTGGCAGTGTCACGGGCTGTGAAGGGATTTGTTCATTATTTGGACATTTCACGAGACGGTGACGCAGGCGTCTTCTCGCGCATGAGAGAGGCAGGCGCTGTTGGTATACCAGTGCCCGTCATTGTCTTACAGGTGGACGCGGTGCGGCATCGCCTACAGTTGTCGATTCGTGGTGTGCATTTAAAGGGTGATGTGGATCCTACCATGTTTCCAATCTTGCCTTCTTCCTCATCACGCTCTGAAAGTGGGATGAATATGACTCCGAGATCTTCAAGAATAGGTTGTCTGGAGCCAAACGTTGGAGACATCCTGACAGGACGCGTTTGCCTGGGTCCCCGCGCTCCCCTTCTCAACCCGCCTTCGGTGGCCATTCAGTTGGGCTATCAAGTATTTGGGCGACTGTGTATCACGGAGCTGGATGAGCCTGCTCAGTGGATAGATCAGGCATTGGCACGTGCGAATTCTCCCTTGCAAGACGGTAAAGACGTCAGATGCCGTGTCCTGTCGGTCGCTGGTGAGCGCATCGATGTCTCTTTGCGTCCCTCTCGACTTCACCCGAGCTTGGCTATCACTGCAGCCACAGCTGAAGACCCGTTGCCGGAGGAGGGATCGGTGACCAAGGGGTACGTGGTGGGTACTTCGACAAAAGGGTGTTTTGTTCGTCTTTCCAAGAATGTGACGGCCCGTGTTCTTATCAAAGACCTAGCGGACGGTTTCATCACAAGCCCGATGGAGGCCTTTCCTGTCGGGAAACTTGTTGCAGGACGCGTTCTGCGTATCGAGCAGAGAAGTGGGGCTGGAGCTGAAGGCCTGAAGATTGATCTCTCGCTGCGACCCTCTGTGGTGGTTGGAGAAAGCATGCATCAAATGGCTTTCGAAGATGTGCTTGAGAATACAAAAGTCAAAGGCGTTGTGGTTAGGGTCGAGCCGTTTGGAGTCTTTATAAAGATTCAGAATAGCGAGCTTACAGGGATGTGCCACATTTCCGAAGTGAGCGATCAGCTTGTAAAAAATTTAAGTGAGATGTACGAACCTGGAGATATAGTCAAGGCCCTTGTGCTGAAGGTTGATGCAACGACGAAGCGGATTAGTTTGAGCTTGAAGCCGTCCCATTTCAAGGAGGATAAGTACGATGACGACGACAATGAAGGTGGGGCTGGCGGCAGTGGAGAGGAGAAGAGTGATCAGGGCGGAAAGGACTTTGTGGAGGATGGCGCAGGTGAGAGTGACGAGGGAGTGGAGGAAGTAGATCTATCGGGTCGGAGCACTTGTGGGGCAAAAATTGGCAAGGAAGAATGCGGGGACGTGGTTTTAGGGGTTTCGATGCAACATGGCCGTGAAGAGATGGGGGGAGACATGGAAGTTGAGCCAGAGGAAGACTCCGGTGGGCGCTTGGAACAGAGAATGACTGATCCACGCTCTTCTGGGGCTGTTCCGGAGTCCTCTTTTCAGTGGGAAGATTTCGATTTAGGCGTCGGTGGTGGTACAGACGGACAAGATAAGGAGTATGCTTTTGAAGGGGAGGAAAGCATTGATAAGGAATCAAAGAGCCAGGGGCGTATTGGCTCGAAAACAGCTATGCGCAAGCGAGATCAGGAAAGACTTCGAGAGCAAGAAGAGCGTCTTCTCGACGCGGACACTCCTCCTGAAAGTGTAGAGGATTTCGAACGATTAGTGCTCGCCAACCCCAATTCATCATTGATCTGGATCAGATACATGGCCTTTCAATTGTCTTTGGCAGATGTCGATGCAGCGCGAGCTTTGGCTGAACGGGCGCTTCAAACCATTGTATTTCGGGAAGAAAGCGAAAAGCTCAACGTGTGGGTTGCACGCTTAAATCTTGAGCATAGGTACGGTAACAAGGTAACAGTGCTTGCTGTGCTTGAGAAAGCGGCTGAACAGAACAACCCCAAGCACGTGTACTTGCATGCTGCTGAAATGTATGAAAGAGCTGGTGAAGTAACCGAAGCGGAGGAGATATTTAGAAACATCCTTGCGAAACGTTTCAAGTACAGTAAAAAGGTATGGATGCGGTATCATCTTTTTGTACTGCAGCAAGATCCTACCGAAGCCATGGAATTATTGCGCAGATCGCTGCAATGTCTCTCCCGGCACAAACATGCCTTCGTCATATCCCACTACGCCCAAGCTGAGTTCGAGCATGGATCTGTCGATCGGGGGCGGACTATCTTTGATGGCCTCCTGAGCAGTTTCCCAAAGCGCCTCGACTTGTGGAACATGTACGTGGACAAGGAAGTCAAGTCGGGGCACATAGAAGCAGCCCGACGACTACTGGATCGCATGTGCACGCTACGCCTCTCAGCGCAAAAGATGAAGAATGTTATGAAAAAATACGTGCAATTGGAGCTAGTACATGGAGACATCCAGTCTGTTGAGCGGGTAAAGAGCAAAGCTCGGGAGTTTGTGGAATCAAATCTCCATTACTAGACAACTTTCTCCCTGTAGTCGTCATATCTCATGTTTTAAATGCTTAAGGAAACCAGAATAGCATTCAAAGAAAGTACCCACAATTTCACTCATGTCGTGGTTGATCAAATAATGTGACGACAAATTGGAATATAACTTTGAGGTCAAAACGCCTGTCGCTAATGTGAATTACCCATCAAAAAACTTCCTGATTATACGATGGTATATTTGCGTGGGAAATTTCTGCAGTACGTATGTCGCAATCATTTTATGATCCCCCACAAACCAGCTCCTGAAGGCGATGCGATAAGCATGCAAGTGTTTCCTGGAAAATCAACTTGTCCTCTACCACCACCTTATATGCATAAGCGCGACGAATAAAATTTCTCCGAAGGGTGGCTTTTTGCCGTTCAAAGCGTATTCTATCTTCTTCGTCCGCGCTACATTCTGCCTCCTGGGCTTGTTTTTCTCTGGGCACTCCGAGTCTGCGGATCTGAGCATCCTCGTCCCCAAAAATCGGGGTGGATGTCATAACACGCTCTAGTTTCGCAAGGGCACCCAAATCCTCTTCGACCGGTGTAAAGGTCTGCACCTTTTCTTGCAATAGCCTAACAAGCCCTCTTAAAGATGCCTCTTCGTTCCGTAGACTCACAACTTCTCCATGAAAAACCTTCTCCACATCTTCAAATTCCTCCGGAGCCAGATGGATCAAACGGATCGTGGCCATCAAGGCGACCGATACCCCGTTTCCAAGCAGCGTTCCTCGAAAGTCGTAAGGCTGCTCTTTTGTTAAATCATGTGCGAGTAGCTGCTCTTGTTTCCATTCTGCGAGTGGAAAATCTGAAGGAACTTTTACCCAGAAATCGACACCGCGAAAGGGGTTTTGGGCTGCCATAAAGCCGTAGCTGTAAAGAAGCTTGGCGTTGCTGTACGGTCCGTAAAACAGGTAACACTCTTGTCCCCTTGATACTGGACTGATTTGTTGAAGGCGTAAGGCATCCATCTGAGCATCATATTTGATCAAGTCTTCAAGACACGAAGCCGCCGCGGGGCTGTGGTTGCACATATCTAGAGCTGGTGCCAAGCACCGTAAGTAAGAATGGCTGTCACCCCGCTCTACGCCCACTGCCCGGCTCCATATGGTCGAAAGAGCCCACCTGTAGTCCTCGACGGTGAGGCCTCCCAACACTGACGGGTACTTGAGAACTAACTTTGCGTGGATCTCGTGCCAGTCACGCAAAATACGTTGCTCCATCATTGAAGTCAGTAATCCCACGTTTGTACCGGCCAAATATTTTCGCTCCTCCTCCTCCCAGTAAAGCGGTGTGTCGTATTCGCGTGGCATCAAACTAAGGTAGGGCCACCAAAATGATTGGCTGCCCGCCCGTCGTTCTGCCATCAGCAAAAGTGCAAGCAATTCATCCTTCGAATCGAATGCCATAAGGTGCGGCTCTGCTTTCACGATGTCATGCAATACTGAGAGGTGAAGACTTTCGATATGTACACATATGGACAGGGGGACCTGCAGTATCAGTTCCCCTGCCTTCAGGTCTTCAACCGCCATTATCCCGTAGCCTTCGGCCTCGCTCATGAGGGCCACGTGGACCTGCATCATGTCGCGGTGAGGAAAAGAATAAGCGACATGCACGAAAAAAACGCGTGGTGTTGCAATTCATTATGAAACCTCGCGTGACCTCAAATCTTCGTGATTGTACTATGGACAGAGTACGGACGCTGAGTAGCAAGCTTGTAATGTGATCTAGTTTGCCAAACATTTTTCCGACTTACCTTGTGCAAAGCACCGCCATTTTTCAAGAACCAGCCTGTAAACGCATCCAGAATCCTGTCGACTTGGCCGGGGCCTGCGTTCATTCTAGGCTTTCATTAACGGAGGCAAGGGCCTCCACCTTATCGTCTGTCTCGCCTAGGAACCCACCTTTCAGCAGCACGCACTAACACAGCGTTCCTCCGAGTCCTGGGATGCAGCTACCCTTTCCCCTTTAAGCTGGTTTGACAGTGGATTCAATATGCTATGGAAAATGTCGAAGATAGGAAAGTGTAGTCCCGTGGTCAAATCGTTGCCCTCCATGCGGCGCACCTCCTTGACCGGGAAACAGAGCGTGAACTAGCCAGACTAGCCGGAGATGGCGGTGTTTGGGGCGCGACGGCTGCATTGTAAATCCATGATAAATGTGACATATCATTCACAAGAAGTGTGATGTTTTGTGCCGAAAAAGAGGTTTCCTTGTCTCCCCGCCGACTACAAGAGCGAGCGCCACTGCGTCGTCGACCTCGCCGCCAGCGTCTTGCTGCCTCTTCGCCCCCTACAAGCGGGAGCCTAGCGCCCCACGGTCCTGCGCAATGCGACGATGCGGCTTTGATTCAAGCATGGCGTTATGTGCAAACATGAATACTGATTTACATCCACATACTTATCCACTCGTCATTATTCCAGGAAGAAGACCCGGGAAGGCCGGGTGCGGAGAATCAGGGACACAGTGTAGGCAGTCAAGGCGAGAAGGGCAAAGCCCACCATGTCCACGACAGGAGGGCGACAAAAATCCATCGATGACACTCCCCTTTTTCCCTCCACAACAACTTCTCCTGTCGCTTCCGCCGTCGTGGCACCCATGCGCAAATTTTCTCATGTATGGAAACCTCCCCCCTCGACGACTTGGAGGGGACTATACAGGTGGGAGGACGAGGAACACGAAGGGTGGAAGGCAGCAATGGCACAATTTCCGTATAAAGTACCTTCGTTCACAAGTAAGAAGGAAGCTCTTGCTTTTATTAAAGTGCATTGCCGAGTAGGCAGCAACCCGGACCATAGCCACTATCAACACATGTTTTCCCTTTTAACAAGCTGGGAAGATCTTAATAAATATTTGGTAGCAAAGATTTTGTATTACGATAAACTCCTGGGCAAAGTATCGAAAGGACCATCGACCTCATCAGTGGGCGTGGACCTAAGCCAGAATGTTTGGCTGAGAAGTCCGCCGGAAGACTTTGTAGGGCTTGATGTCAAAGGGGTTGTAGCTGCGCTCGATCAGAGGCTTAATCTCTCATTGCACCGCGTCCTCTCTTCGCCTTCTACGATAAACACTCTCAAGTACCTCTTTGAGCACATGCGCTGCGGCATCTTCGTGAAGATTAAGGCCGGGCAGCTGGTGATGTTTGTACCTTTTGCAAACGACTCCTATACAAATACGTGGGCAAGCGAGATGGAGTTCGATTCGGCGGACGGCACCATGGAGACGTACTATCAGGAAAAAATGAAAGGTGGCTTTCGCAAAGAGAACATACTCCCCAATGTGGCGGAGTGGTGGGCGAATGGGAACATGATCGACAACGAGAAGGTGAGGGCAGGGACGGACAAGCGCTTCGGCCAAGTCTGGGGGGACTTCTTCCTCTGCCAGCTGAAGGAGATGCTGCAAGCTGTCTGTCAGGAGCGCAAAGTTGCCGACTGCGAGTTTTTCATCAACAAACGGGACTATCCTCAACTCAAAACGCATCTGAGAAAGGCGAGGACCCTGACGGACGAGCCAAGGCCTCAGGACAGCCCAGCGCCCGTGACTGCAGTCGAGCCGTATGGTTTCATTTTCGGAAAGGATGATCGAGATGCGAACCAGGATGTGCCCTTGGGGAGACACGCGTACAGCTCCTATGCTCCCATAGCCTCCCTGTATGTCTCTTCTCGCTTCGCCGACATCCCCTGGCCGACCACCGAGGACTGGGAAGCGGCGACGGGGAGGGTATATCCGCATACCTTCATGCACCGGTTTGACGCGGAGACAGACGAGCTGGTGGTGGAGAATGAACCGCGCGACCTCTTCACCGAGGCAAATTTCCAGAAATTTAGTCAGGTGCCATGGGACGACAAGACTCCCACAGCCTTCTTCCGAGGGACAGCCACGGGTGGAGGCACGACAATTGAGACGAATCAGCGCCTCAGGCTCGCCCATCTTAGCTATCTCTGGAGCCAAGACGGGTTCTACAACGGGCGGGAGAATGAGGATTTCTCCGCACCATACTTGGACGCTAAGCTCACGGGCTGGAATATGCGGGATAAAAAGATTGCCTCGGAGCCCATGACCTTCATTAAAAAAAGGACTTCGCCTTCAAGGTGGGGAAAAGTAATTTTGTCCCCATCTACGAGCAGGCGCGCTTTAAATACCTCGTCTACGTAGAGGGCCACTGCGCCGCGTGCCGCTACTCCTTCCTTATGCGACTGGGGTCTGTCATCCTGAGAGTAGACTCGCAGTGTGTGGCCGATCAAATGTGGTATTTCCCTCTCCTGAGACCCTTTGTGGACCATGTGCCCGTCAAGAGCGACTTGTCGGACCTGGATGAGCAGATAAAATGGTGCCGCGACCACGACTCCGAGTGCCGGCAGATCGCTGCCAACGCTCGCCGTCTTTACGACACCTACTGCTCGAAGGAAGGAATATTGGACTACTTGCAGCTTGTGACTCATAAAATTGCGGCGCGGTGGCATAGGGTGCCTTCCTGGTGGCAGCCGTCTCCCCTGGGGTGCCAGCGCCCACGAGGTCCTCGGGGTGGGGGGGATGACCGTTGTAGCTGTCGACGATGCAACGAAGACCGAAAGAGAACTCATCAGGCTGGAGATTGGAAAGCTCGTCAACATGAAGAGCGCAAAATCCGAGCCGTTGAACGCCGTGCGTCAAAAATGGCATCTCGCAAGAAGTCTCGTGGTGCCAGGGGGGCAGAGGCGGGCCAGGATACGTCCACTGAAACCATGTCTGGAAGCACCACCACGGGCGATGTCGAAGATGACGAAGATGACCTGGAAGCATTGTTGGCATGAAAAATAATACATGAAGGGGAAAAAAGAGCGAGACGCATGAAAGCTGTAGCGAAATAATGATTTCTTTTGTCGTAGCTCGTGCTTATTGCGAAGAAGATTACAGGCTGTGGGTTTCGTCATGGTCTAATAGATTCCAATTTTGTCTCAATTGCGTAAGTGTAGGCGTAGTGAGAGTTATCTCAATGGAGAGTGTTGTCTTCATCTCGACGTTTTTCCCCGTTTCGAGGATGCACCAGGGAAAGTGAGAACAAATGGGGGGTAAATAATGGCGTGCGCCAGCCAAAATGGCTATAAGACGCCAAAACTTTGATTAAATGCTTCCCGAAAAGGTTTTACTGTCCTCGAAAGAAGATAGAGTCGAATGAGGGTGCCAACAAACCGGGGCAGGCGGCAGCAAGGCAGGAGGTTAGAGAGGGACGGTCGTCAGGGCGTGGGCTGCTCTCTCGCCGTCAGCCTCTGGAAATCCTGCCTCGCATCATACTCTCGTTACCAGATGTACTGCTGACAGTGCCCATGTGATACTGATTTTATGGATTACTCGTGGCAAACATATCTTGTTTATCAATGTGTGAATAGGGGTTACGTCTCTTTTGGTCAGACGGACGCTCGACTCTTGCAGAAGGCTACCTCGGCGCAGTCTGCTCCGAAGAAGCTTACCGGTAATCCACGACAGTCGTCAAGATTCTTGAGGTCTTAGCGTCTCATCCGGCATGGACGAGGAAATTCGTGCACTTCAGGTTCGTGTGGCGGGGTAAGGGGGGAGCGGCGGTCATGTAGATATGTTGCGAGTAGGGCACATAGGAAATGATGTGGTTGGTTTGCCTGACATGATGGTAAGCATCACACTGTCCCGACGAATATGTCTGAGGGCACGGGGGCGCTCATAGAAAGCAAAATATAGAAGTAGTAAATGATAGGCTTTTCTCGCTAATCCTTGGAAATTATTCGCAAAATTTTGTGTGCTCCTTTGCCCCTCGATCGTCGGGTAGGGCTCAGACTTCTTTTCCGACTCATAAAATTACTCCGGTGTACTCTCCCCGTGTTGTGTACAGAGTGCTCGTCAAGGTTTGGAGAAGGGGATGAATGGCGATGCTTTGGAAGCCGAAGAAGAGCGGGCGCCGTTGAACAAGATTGCCTTTGACCAAGACTTGTACACCAGGGACCGGTTCCAGGGCTTCAGCACCGAGCTTGTGGAGGAAGATGAAGACGGTGGAAACGGGAATAGTGCAGGGGCGAAGCGAGAAAGCAGCGGAGATGTTGGTAGCGCGAGAGAAGGGATGCATCCCTCCACGAAGGAAGCCTACCGACAGCGAGGACGGGACCTGGAGACTCTGGGCGAGGATGGGAGCGACAGGGAGCTCTTGCGATCGTTGCGGGAGTCGGAGGGGTCGGGTCGCCTGGACACAGTCATAGCACACCGAGAAAGTGATTACCATAAGCGTGCAAGGGCGGTCCGTCAGCTCTCTCCAAGCCGCGGAGACATGTTATCGGATCAGACTCCTATGCGCTCATACGGCAAGGTCTTAGAGCAGCAGCAGCTAGCCAACGAACGCGAGGAGCTGTTGCGGCGCATCGAAAAGCAAAAGAAAGATGCCGAGGACAAAGCTCAGGCCGAATCTTTGGCAGCGGAGGCAAAAGCTCTTGAAATGGCGGCGGCTGTTGACAAGGAAGAAGGCGCTGGTGCTGTCAAGAAGCGGAAGCGTTGGGACGCGAATGGCGGTCAGGAAAAGGATGGGAGTGGGACATCGGCAGGAGACTGGGATCTATCAGATGCCACGCCAGCTATGATAATTTCAGACGCGACGCCAGGGTCGGGGGCCGCAATCGCTGGGACGTGGAAACCCCCATGCGGGGTAGCGCAGCTGATGCCACGCCGACGCCGGGAGGCAGTGGACGGCGAAATCGATGGGGCGAGACTCCCAAGACAGTGGACGCCAGCGATGCCACGCCCGGGCCGAGTGGCATGTCAGGAGTGACGCCCACACCCAGCGGACGGACCAAGAAGAATAGGTGGGATCAGACGCCGCTCACCCAGAGCGGGCAAGTGGCTGTGGGGACCACGCCTCTGATTGGCGCCACCCCACTGGTGGGCGCGACCCCTGTGGGATCCGCACTGGCACAGTTTGGACAAACGCCGGCTCCGGGCGCTGCAGGGGGCCTGTACGGTCCGGCCTCTTCATCTGTGACCCCAGAGCAAGAACAGCGACTTAAGTGGGAGCGTGAACTGGAGGAACGCAATCGTTTTCAAACGGACGAAGAAATTGAGGCAATTTTTAAATTGGTGCCGGGTTTCAAGGTATTGGAACCTCCAACGAATTACCAGCCGGATCGCACAGGCCGGGGTGTGTTTGCCACTCCCACGCCAATGACGGCGGGTGGTGGCTTTCAAATTCAGTCCACGCCCGCACGGGAGGAATACGGCATCCCCGCCACTCCTAGCGAAGGTAATTTACCTTTTATAGCCCCAGAAGATGAAAAATATTTCAAAGACTTGCTCGAGGCGGTAGATGAAGAGGCATTGCCTGCTTCAGAACTTAAGAAACGGAGGATCATGCGTCTTTTGCTGAAGATCAAGAAAGGGACCCCCCCCAGCGCAAAACGGCTCTGAGACAGATCACAGACAAAGCGCGGGAGTTTGGTGCGGAGGCGCTGTTTGATCAGATCCTACCTCTACTCATGTCGCCCACGCTGGAGGACCAAGAGCGGCATCTGCTGGTTAAGGTCATAGACCGCGTCCTGTATAAACTGGACGATTTAATCCGGCCGTACGTCCACAAGATCTTGGTTGTGATTGAACCCTTGCTGATAGACGAGGACTATTATGCACGCGTTGAGGGGCGTGAGATCATCTCAAATCTCGCCAAAGCAGCAGGACTCGCCACCATGATCGCCACCATGCGCCCGGATATCGACAATCTTGATGAGTACGTCCGTAACACTACTGCTCGGGCGTTTGCTGTGGTTGCTTCGGCGTTGGGTATCCCATCTCTTCTTCCTTTCCTTAAAGCAGTGTGTTTAAGCAAAAAATCTTGGCAGGCACGGCATACTGGGATAAAGATCATCCAGCAGGTTGCCATTCTCATGGGCTGCGCCGTTCTGCCTCACTTGCGGCAAATGGTGGAGATTATTGAGCACGGGCTAGTGGATGAAAATCAAAAGGTGCGCACAATTACCGCCCTTGCCCTAGCGGCATTGGCCGAGGCTGCCTTTCCGTACGGTATTGAATCGTTCGACTCGGTTTTGCGTCCTCTCTGGAAAGGTATTCGTCAGCACAGGGGAAAGGGTCTTGCTGCATTCTTAAAAGCCATTGGCTTCATTATCCCGCTCATGGATGCCAATTACGCCAACTACTACACCAAGGAAGTGATGGTCATCCTGATTCGAGAATTTACATCGCCCGACGAAGAGATGAAAAAAATTGTGCTCAAGGTGGTGAAACAGTGCGTTGCCACAGAAGGCGTACCCGTCCCATACGTCAAGGAGGATGTCCTTCCCCCTTTCTTCCAAAACTTTTGGACGCAAAGGCTTGCCATGGATCGCCGTAACTACCGACAGGTAGTAGAGACCACCGTTGAATTGGCAAATAAGGTCGGAGCGGCGGAAATTGTAGGTCGTATCGTGGACGATCTGAAGGATACCAAAGAGGATTATCGGCGCATGGTTATGGAAACGATAGAAAAAGTTGTGACTAATTTGGGCGCGGCTGACGTTGATCCGCGCTTGGAGGAGCGTCTCTTGGACGGTCTGCTATATGCCTTTCAGGAGCAAGTAAATGAGGAGACATCTGTGATGTTGAATGGTTTCGGTACCGTCATCAACGCGCTGGGCACTCGTTGTAAGCCCTACCTGCAGCAGATTGCTTTCACAATCAAGTTTCGACTGAACAATAAAAACGCGAAAGTACGCATGCAAGCTGCAGACCTGATCGGTCGCATCGCCGTGGTCATGAAGCAGTGCGGCGAGGATCAAATTATGGGACATTTGGGTCAAGTACTTTTCGAGTATCTCGGAGAAGAGTACCCCGAGGTGCTTGGCTCCATCCTCGGTGCCCTTAAAGCCATCGTTAATGTGATCGGTATGAACAAAATGACGCCACCAATCAAGGAGCTCCTCCCGCGCCTGACTCCCATTCTTAAAAACCGACATGAGAAAGTACAAGAAAATTGTATCGATCTAGTCGGTCGCATTGCTGACCGTGGTGCTGAACATGTTCCGTCCAAAGAGTGGATGCGTATCTGCTTCGAGCTCCTCGAGATGCTCAAGGCACACAAGAAGGCAATTCGGCGCGCGGCAGTAAACACATTTGGATACATTGCGAAGGCAGTTGGCCCCTCTGAGGTATTGCATACGTTGCTGCGCAACCTCCGCGTGCAGGAGAGGCAAAACCGCGTTTGCACGACCGTGGCTATCGCTATCGTGGCCGAAACATGCAACCCTTTCACTGTGCTCCCTGCCCTTATGAACGAATATCGCGTTCCTGAACTTAATGTCCAGAACGGCGTGCTCAAAGCTTTGTCCTTCATGTTCGAATACATCGGGGAGATGGCAAAGGACTACATATACGCTGTGGTGCCATTGCTGGAGGACGCTTTGATGGATCGTGACCTGGTGCATCGACAGACGGCTGCTACCACAGTGAAGCATTTGGCTTTGGGCTGCGCAGGTTTAGGTTGCGAGGATGCCCTCGTGCACCTCTTGAATTTGGTCTGGCCCAACATTTTCGAAGTATCGCCGCACGTCATAAACGCCGTCTTTGAAGCAATTGGCGGTCTCGTGGTCGCTTTGGGACCCACCAAGGTGTTCCACTATGTGCTTCAGGGTCTATATCACCCAGCACGTAAGGTACGAGAAGTGTATTGGAAGATCTACAACACCCTGTACATTTTCGGCACAGATGCTCTTACTCCTGCTTACCCACGGATCGAGGATGAGGGCATCCACACGTTCCGGCGCACCACGCTCGAAATTTTCATTTGAAACCAGCAAATTGCGAAAGAAGAGTCCAACGAATTATAATCAAAACGAGACCTTCTCGGTAGAAAGACTTGGGCACGAGTTTGTCGGCCGCAGAGAATTTCTCGAAAGCGGGGGCTTTTGTGAAGCTTTGATAATTTTCACTAAATGATTGGCGAGATATAAAAGGAAAAACCTCATCATTATCCTCCTTTTCTCTCATGTGAAATTTATTACACTTGTCGCAGCAAATGATTTATCCTAGTTTTTGTTTTTCCTCCCGGGGTACGTTGCCCAAAACGTCTTGAGACGCTTCATGGCTTCAGTGATTTCCTCCGTAGCGCCGCAGTAGCTAAAGCGGAGACGTTTATGTCCGAGACCCGAAGCCGGGTCTTCGAAGTCGATGCCAGGAGTTACAGCCACGTGGGCTTGCTCCAATAGGTCACGCGCGAAAGTGACGGCGTCTTCCAAATCTTCGCTTACATCTGCGTAGATATAGAAGGCACCATCAGCGGGGGAAACTTTCTGAAGACCCAAGTCCTTCAAGGCGGCCAGGAGCACTGCGCGATTAACAGCGTAGGTAGCAACATGTTTGTCAAGCTCTTCACGGCAATCGAAAGCCTCAATTGCTGCCAGTTGAGATAAGGTGGGCGCGTTTAGATAAAAGTTCTGCGAGAGCCGATTAAGGGCGGGTACCAGGGAGGCCGGCGCGACCATCCAGCCCAGTCGCCAGCCAGTCATGGAATAATACTTTGAAAAAGAGTTTATGACTACAACATTGTCTGAAAAGCTAAGTGCTGAGGCCTCCGATTGACCATAGGAAATATGATGGTAGATCTCGTCGGAAATAAAAGTGATCCCATTCTTATCGCAGTACTCGCACAACGCCTTTAATTCAGCTGGCGAGAGCATGGCACCTGTAGGATTGCTGGGAGATGAAAGAATCAGGCCCTTCACCTTCTTCCGCTGCCTTGCCAACCGCTTAACGACTGCACTTAGCTCAACAGCAGTGACCTTGAACTGGTCGTTTACGGGCACTGAGACAACATCGCAGCCCAGCGTGTTGAGAATGTTTCGGTAGCACGGGTACCCCGAAGAGGCAATGCAAACAACATCCCCCACATTAAAGGCAGCCAAGAAAGTCAGAAGAAAGGCGCCAGAGCTGCCTGTTGTCACTATTATATTGTCTGGGTTCACCTGCAAAGGTACTTCAGTACCTCCTTCTTGTTTTAGATAACGCTCGGCGTAATTCCTCGCAATGCGCTTTCTCAAAGGCTCAATACCTTGCGAATTAGTATACCCTAGGCGATTTGTGCGCAAGTGGAGCTCCGCAGACTTGAGCACCTTTTTGGGGGCGCCACTTTTGGGCTGCCCCACTTGCAAGTGGCATACCTTGTGTCCCGCATTTTCTAAATCGATCGCTCGCCCAAGGATCTCCATCACCTTGAAGGATGGCAATGAGGAAGTACGGCTAGATTCCGACGGACCTACCGATGTAGGGAAATTCAATATCATTACGGCATGTGTCCTGAGTTTCATGAATCCCACGGACGCTGAGGATGGAAGCACACTTTCTTTTCTTTCATATTTGAAGAATCACGTCACAGATACTGCTTCTGGCTTACATTTGCGTCTTGCTGCCAAGACGCATGAGATGTTACACATTGCATGGAAAATTTATATAGAGATGCTTCAGTCACTGAGGAGTGTTGTGGCGACAATTTCGCGGCAACCCCTTTTCTTTTTCCATCAAGTCCGACCTCATCCTACGAGCTCTTACCTTCTGCGACAACCATCGAGATTATCCATAATTTGCAGAGTAAAAGAGCACTCATTGCCCAGGACGAGCTGTGGTGAAAAGTCGCCATCGTGCTGTGTGCCGTACAGTATGGATGCCAGGATTCACGTGTGAGAACAATGCCAATCTTCACCTTTGATTGGTAAGAACATGATACTGATATGAAGTGTACATGCGGTACTTTTCTAATCTCGATCAAGCGACTACAGGATACCATTCGCGAACAAGTGCTGTGATCGTACTACGCACGCTGGTCCACTGTGGGAGGTTACGATGATGGTGAAATTATCGCGGTACACTCCGACCCGCTTCCAGCATGCCAGGCCATTCTTACAGAATAAACCCAAGGGCTATAACGCCCATTGACAGAGAATGGTGTGTTCTCGGGTGCTCATCGTGCGGCGCATTCGCACATGATACGCTAGGCGAGCGGCTGAAGGAGCACGAGGACGACGCACGTTGCCGGCGACACAGCCGGCGAGAGGAGTTTCTTCCTCGCGAACAGTAATGCCTCAGAAGCACCAACAAAGCATTGCATGACATTCTTAAAACCCATTTGATGTTTTTTCAACACGAGACGTAGAAAGTCAACCGTAGGGATCATGGAATGAACCGTCCGTTCAAGTATAGATCGGGCCCTGAAAAAAAAGTGTGTGTATACAAATTATAGACCAGAGGGCCTGCGCATGAATGCGCTATTGGTGGATAGATTACTCGCAAAATCGTCGCATCCTCCGGTGGATTCTATACGCCTTCAATTTTGGCATTTTGGGGTGTAAAGTCGTCCCTTGCAGACCCAAAAATGCCTTTGCAGATAACCCCAGTATCGCCTCAAGGGGCCGCACCGAGTCCCGCAATGGGTAACGATCAAGAAGAAGCCCCATCGCTTTTATTCCCCTCAATTGTGCCTCAATCATCGACATCACGACATCGACTCAGATCTTCATGTGACAGAGGTAGTGGCGATGTAGTCTTTCGGCAAGAAATAGCTGGTATATTTGAGGAGGTCTGTCCCTGTGAGGGCGAATCCAAGCGCACGAGTGAGCAGGATCGTGGAGGAAGCCACAGCAGGTGCACATGGCATAGTCCCTTTTTGCGTAAACCCATGGGTGTGATAACTGAGGTAAGCGATCAAGACACGTATCCATATGTTCACGGAGACTGGCCGTTATCATAAAAGTATCAAGTATGAGCACTCTTTTCGTCAGGGATCCATCGTATGTCATTAACCTGTAAAGTTGCAGTAGCTTAATGAAAGTGACGTTGAAGCGTGCAAAATTCGTCGTCTTCTTAAATTGCTTCTCTACGTGAGCAGGAAGAAGAGAAAGAGAAACTTGCGAGGCGCCTCAGCCTGTACGATTTGCTGGCTGTTGGGATCGGAGGGACAGTAGGCAGTGGAGTTTTCGTTTTAGCTGGAGAGATTGCAAACGCCCCTGACTTGCCTGCGGGCCCTTCCGTGGTGCTGTCCTTCGCTGCAGCTGGCTTTGCATGTTTCGTTAGCGGTCTCTCTTTCGCGGAACTAGCCAGTGGGATCCATGCGGATGGAAGCTCATACGTCTATGCCTACGTTCATTTAGGGGAAATATTCGCCTTTTGGGCAGGATGGTAAGTGGAGTAGATGGAAAAGTATCAATGGGTGGGAACGGTATTTTTTTTCCCGCGAATTTTTGTACGTGTGGTGGCGCAAGATGCATAAAGAGATGACATGATGTTCTCTTTCTAACGGATGTAATATTGAGAAAATGGGATATGGCGGAAATTGCGAGTAGAAATGAAGTTGCGACTGACTTTTCATATCGTGCACTTGCTACGTGGGCTTAGCTGTTTGACTTTGGAATATGGCGTCAGCTCCGCGGCCGTGGCCAGAAATTGGGGCGATAAACTAGGTGCTTGGGTGAATCATCTACACACGAATGACAATGGTACTACTTCAATCTGGCAGCCAGGAACTGGTGACAGAGTAGGAATGTGGAAAGACTTCAACATATACGCTGGAGCTATTCAATTTATTTGCATGACTATTATGCTGAGAGGCCTGAATGTGAGCAGGCTTGCGATAGATGTGATGACACTAAGTAAAATGGTTTTGGTAATTTTTATAACCATTGCCGGATTTTGTGTCTTTGCTCAGGCCAATCTTGCACCTTTTGCTCCTAGCGGCTTCCAAGGGATTTTACGGGGAGGCATGCGCTGTTTTTTTGGATACCTTGGTTTTGACGAGGTTTGCTGCTTGGCAGGAGAAGCGAAGCAACCAGCCAAAAATATTCCTCGAGCAGTGATGGGTACGATAGGCATCGTAACATTTTTATATTTTGTTGCCGCACTTGCTTTGGTCGGCATGCAGAACTTCTCGGAGATCTCCACCTCGTCGGGCTTCGCTGAGGCTTTCCGTGCAAGAAATCTTCTGTGGATTGCAAACGTTGTTGCAGTCGGTGAGCTTTTAACTTTACCTCTAGTTGTATTTGTATCTCTGCTCGCTCAACCGCGACTTCAGTTTGCAATGGCACAGGACGGGCTTCTCCCTGCCATCCTTGGTAAAGTTGACAAGAATGGCAATTTATTCTTTGGCACACTCGTAGCAGGTCTCACGAGCGTTGCAATAGCTCTGTTCCTACCTTTTGGAGCATTGGAGGATGTAATTTCTGCGGGTGTTTTGATCGCTTTCAACTTCACAAACTCTGCCCTAATGGTTTCACGCCGTACACGATCGACTCTTCCACACATAAATCGTATTTTTGTGTTAGTATTCAATATTTCTACATTCATAGCATGCTGTTTGTGGCAACATACTGGATTTGTCATGCCGTGGCTTCCTGTAAGTATTTTAAGTACATGTGTAGCCCTGTTATCAATTGTACTTCTGGAAATTGTGTGTCCGGATCAAATCCCGCTAGCATCCGAGAATCGATTTCGAACTCCTTGCGTACCTTGGATTCCAGCAGTTGGTGCTACAATGAATTATTTTCTACTGGTCCAACTATCCATTGAGGGTCTAGGGCTGGTGATGGTATATTTGGGAATATCTCTTCTCTTCTATGCGATGTATAGCTTTCATAATTCTCAAGGCGGTAAAAATGGCTGGCGGGGGAGCAATGCAGTATCATTGCGCAGACACTCCCGACATTCTACTGAAACAGACCCTCAACTTATAGCTGGCTTGCTTAATGTGGATGAAGATGACGATGAAGATCACGCAACTCAGAAACAACAAAGTCTGTCAAAGGACACTGCTACGTTCCTTAATTGCGTACTCAACAAAGGGGAGAAGTAATTTCGAAGTGAACGGAAATTGACCTGATTCATCCAATACGTTCTCAATTTGAAGCTTAACATGGTGAAGATTGTTTAACAATTTTTGGTTTCACACATTGGCTTGGATTCTCCGATGTAATTAGACACTATTTCGGGCGTCTGAAAAGCCCTCCTGCTTCCCTTACTCTTTTTCTACTTACATCAATATGGTGTGTACATTGGCTTTTCATCTTCATTTCCCTCCAACATCATTTTTCGCTGTACAGCCCGATGAATAGATGGAAGATTTAAATTTTTCTTTTTCTCCATTGTCTACAGAGCTATTCGACGTGACGCACGCTTTTCCAAAAGACGCTCTTTAAGTCCAGCATTTGTGGCATTCCCTGACACGCATAGCTGTTTTACACGCTGGAGTGCTAGTGCATGACCTTCGCGATGTCGTCGATACCAGCTCACAGGCGAAACTATAGCGCCTTTTGTGAGCACTATCGCAACATCTATACTGGAGTAACGTGTCTCCAGAAGTTCTTGCACTACTTGTTCATATTGCTTAATTCCATTTCCCTTGGCCCCGAGCTTTTCTCGCAAATCATAATTGGCAGGCACTTCTAAAATGTGATAAAGCATTTTAAATAAATGACCTTTTACGGTTGCTACTCCCTCCCGAGGCCAAAATTTTTTTGCGAGCTCGAGGTATTCTTGTGCAAAATTTAATTGACGGTGGGCCAGTGCAAATGCCTCTACTTCTCGTTCACATGATTGCATACGACTTCTTTCACCTCCCACGAGCAGAGAAGAACCAGGTAGAAAAAGGGAGGGATTTTCTAGCAGACCTTCTGATGACATGACAGCATCGGCTCCAGTCACAGATTGACAAGCAAGAGCGTCTTCATAAGTCTCGACTCCCCCGTTTGCTACCACAGGAATATGACAAGCACACTTGATCTTGTTGATAGCGGCCCAATCCGCTTTTCCTACTGACATTTTATTTTGCTCCCTTGTCCTACCATGGATCGTTAATAATGCCACTCCTGCATCCTCTATGGCTTTCACTAGCTCCAAAGTATCTCGCTCGTTTGGCAAGAGGCGAATTTTAGTTGTTACAGGGACGGCAAGATGTTTTACCATGTGCGAAAGAAGTCTCACAACCAAATTCCTCTCTTCCAGCAAATATGCTCCGTAATGACCTCGTTTGGCAATACGCTGTGGACATCCAAGGTTGAGATCGACTGCATCAACCTCGTGCTGAATCAATGATGCAGCTCGGACCAATTCATCAGCAGAATCCCCCGCAAACTGAGCAATTAGCGGTCGATCAAATGCATTCTCGGGAGCATTTCCCAAACCGTCCCAGTTCTCCTCCCTATATACTTTTACATTAGCAAAATTAGTTGCGTGGAACATCTGCGTGTAAGCCAGATCAATGCCTGTTACGAGTGGGAGAACGTTAGATAATTACAACATAATGCAATCGTGCTTCGTTTTATAAGCACGCGACATGAATGGATAATAAGACCTTCATACCATAGCGTCTAACCAACGTCCTGAAGGCCAAATCCGACTGCTGTACCATCGGCGCAGCTATCCATCGGGGGTTGCCAAGGCGCAATAATAGGTCATGTCCTTCCCCTCGAGTAGCGTGCATGTGCTCCTGCTTCATCATAGTAATGCTTGACGCATAGCGCTTTGAAACGGCCGGGTGACGGAGAATGACTCTACCAATGTGAATTGGCGAATAATGCTTATGAAGAAAATGAGGTATTGACGACATGCCGTTGACTCTCATGGACCGCAATTCTACAGTCGGAATTATGTGATGGAAGTTAATCAAAAAGACCGCAATGATTGACAAGGGCGGCGTTCTTGTCTGGCGCTGCGATTGATGTCTGGAAACCATGTGGGATGGCACCCTAGGCCTTTCTGCAACTCTGTGTAGAAACGACTTCAAAGCTAGGAAAGGAATGGTATAGAACGACATATTTATGAGAAATATCAGAGATGAAGTCCGCCGCCCTTGGGCCACTCAGACTGGTGCTCGGGTATCTGTAGACTGTGCGCTCCTACACTAGAATTTACTGGCCATCACAATTTTCTTTCACAAACCCAAAGGTCCGATAAAGCAAATGCATTTGTTCAAACTGCGGCAGGATGGGCCACGAGGGACATGTATTTCCTAATTGTAGCATCGCGTGCTTTGTGCCGAAGGTGGTCGAGTGGGTGTACGACCAGTAGTACGCTCAGCTCACCTCCCCGCAAGAAATGAACAAGCTTACGAGTTTACAGGAATGAGCGTGCGCCTATCGTGCCTCCTTCTTTTTGAGCCGTCAACTCCTTTACCTGTGCATCCTTCAATCTGTGACGAGTGTTGTCTTTTCCAGTTTAGCATTCTGTCTTCCTCGTTCTCTGTTTGCACTTAACTCGAGTAATTGAGAGCGACCGTCGTGTGACACCGCTCGGCGCTTGTTTCGCCCGCCGATCATCGTGCCCAGAGATGTTTCTTGCTTCCCGCAGCCGCCAGTCCTGGCTTCTCTCTTCATTCATTCCCGCCACTCGCACAAGTTCATTTTTAACAGCATGAGGAAGTGCGTAGAATAGCTGTCTCATCTCTTAAACGGCAGGGGAAAGGCCTAAATTCCCTACTCTTGCGTAGGACGAGCGGACCAAAGCGACGACAACCATGGCAGTAACACTCCACACAAGTCTGGGCAGTATAAAACTTGAACTCTACTGTGACCTAGTTCCCCGGACTTGCAAGGTACGATAGTGAGCTCTTGGTTTTTGGAATTTGCTCCATTGTTCAAGCCAATGCACAGCTGTCAACCCTCCACTTTCTTTCCATCATCACGTTCTGCTGCTAGAATTTTTTGGCACTGGCTGCATCGGGCACATACGACAACACTCTTTTTCACCGCAATATTCGCGATTTCATGGTGCAAGGCGGGGATCCAACCGGGACAGGCAAGGGTGGGGAGAGTATCTGGGGTGGCTACTTGGAGGATGAATTTCACCCGGCGCTCAAGCATGACCGCCGCGGTATTGTTTCGATGGCAAACCGGGGGCCAGGCACCAATGGCTGCCAATTTTTTATTACTTACGGAGAGCACAAGCATCTCAACAACAAGTACACGATTTTTGCAAGGCTAATCGACGGCATGGACGTCCTCGATGCCTTGGAAAAAGCTCCTGTGGGAAAGAAAAGCCGGCCAGTGACTGACCTTGTCATTAAATCTGTTCAGATTCACGCTAATCCATTCGCTGATGCTCTTGTATAGGACTCTTACGACAAGTGGACCATTTGAAAACAGTTTGCCTCATACAGCACGCTGCCGAGCGCACCATGGGATGGCGTTGTGCTATATAGCGCCCACGGATTACTTCTTGGTAGTACGGATGTCTGATGTTGACACTGTGCAAAGTATCTTGTAGACTTTTTGAAGAAGTTATTTTTATCCCGAAGTCAAAACTCTGATCAGATTCTGAGGTTCAGCCGACAAGGGTTCCAAGTAGAGTAGGACACCACGAGGTGGTTGCATCAGGTCCGAAAGGGGATCTGTTTTCTTGATATGATGGTAAATAATCAAGGCGGACATTCATTTAAAATCTGTTTAAGAAAGATGTAGTGGTGCTCAAATACTTAAAATGCTCTTGCTTTTCTTATTTAAATTTTCGACGCGTCATCGCTTTCTTGTACGAGTCAAGCTTTTTCCAGAAAACTGCACATTATTGGACTTTTGATCTGAGCGCCCACCCCATACTTCCCAGTCCGCAACAGCCTGTGCTAAGTAGGATTCCAATCGCCTTCCCGCCCTCTCCACAGCAAGATAGGCTGGTGAGGCCGCCTTAAACGTATTTGATGTACGAATTTCTTCGAGGCGCTTAAAGCTATAGCTGATGGCCTCATTGAATTTGCGGCATCTTTCAACGCGCTCCTCTCTAGTCAAATCTACACCTGACAGCGGAGTACGCAGAACTTGCTGGACATGAGTGCCTAAGAGATCGAGAAGGGCCATGAGAGTTTTAATTCCCGCAAGGACGGGACCTTCGAAGTCAAGCGATAATAGACTGTTTAGAACGGGCAGGAGCGGTGCGGCAGTTTCCAAGCTGAGTGGTCCGTGCTCGCTCGCGCAACCTAAGAGGTCAACTGTCTGTAGGAAGTCGGACAGCACCGTAAGCCGGCCCTGGTCTTCCGGCGTCGCTTGATGGAGCCGAAAAAGGAGTCCAAATGTTTCAGGTACCTTACCTGCTCGCCATAATTCATTTAAGCGTTGAAGATTTTCTAATCGTACGGACAAGGCAGTCATAAGCACTTTGCGATGAAGCATGGTGCCAAAAATGATTTCGCCATCTGCACGGTCTTGACGCGCAATAAAATCTATAGGTATCATTTCATTGCAAGCAATTTTTGTTCCATGTGCACAGTTAATAGTAGCTCTTCCGTCACGATCCATGTGTGCGCTCACTTTCTTGTTTTCCTTGCCGTGGTTGGTGAGATTGGCTGCCCTCTGGGTTGCCACATGGTCTTTGTTGTTCACTTGTGATACAGATTGCTTTGGCAACGCAGGGGAAGGGGACAATCTTTTGCGCGCACACTGCTCCGCAGTAACAGACGGGAGGGCGACGGCGGACAGATGAGATGATCGAAGGGACGCTAGGCTTGTTACAGGGGATGTTGAGTTTTTCAGCCTCAAGGATGCGCTTGCCGGGGAAAGGGCTCCGTTAGCCGTAGCGTTATTCGACTTCTGATGCGTAATCGACACTGGAGTCATGCTTTCTGCTGGCGTCCCAAGGGTGATGGAATATAGCGAAACAATGTTGTTATCAAATGCTGCACCCAGAATTTCGCCGTCTTTCCAGGAAAGACACTGTAAATTAGTCCATGGCGCATCTATAGTACCCTGTGTTTCCAACGTGGAGTCAGATAAGATTTGCATACGACTCGATGTGGACGTCAAAAGGCGGCCCCTTCCATCGAAAACCATAGCTCCGACGAGACATTTCTCATCCAGGGGCCTTCGAGGTGGGCTGGCCAGCTCGAATGAATCGGTGTTAAAAAGTCGAATGCAGTAATCCTTCGTATACGTGGCGAGAGTTGATTGGGTTGGGTGGAAACTGAAATGAAGGATGGGCGAAGCCTGGCCTTGCGTTGTTTCCAACTCAAAGGAATAGATGGTCTCGCGGTTTCGCATATCCCACAAATTCATAATACCGTCATTTCCTGAGCTGCAACACCATCGGCCATCAGGAGATATTTGGGCATCAGTCACCTCACTTTGATGGCCTTTGTGATGCATTGCGCATTTTTTGGTCCGCATATCCCACACTTTAAAGGATGTGTCTAAAGAGCCTGAAATAAGCATGCCAGCTCCAGTGTCATAGTTAATGCATGTAACCCCTTCTGCATGACCTGGGAGAGAGCGCGATACCTTTCCACTGGCGACATCAAAAATTTTGATGGCACCACTCTCATAGCCTCCTGCGACAAATCGCAGCGAGATGGGATCCGAAGCGAGGCAATTGACGGGGGAACTGTCACCTTTTAAGCTCGCCAAGTTAGCAGCATTGTCTATCCTCCAAACATTAATGATATTGTCATCTCCCCCCGTTGCGACTAGCGAATGCATTTGGCGGTCCAATGTTACGGCATTCACCTGCCCAGCATGCGCAACGAACTCAATGACTTTTTTAGGAGGAGCTAGGCATGGCGTTGACAGCGTCATAGATTAGACACAAGACCGATCCAATAGGCTATCTCAGAAAGTAAGCGTTCACCAATTTGCCTGTCGAGGCCGTCTCCCGGAAGCAAGAAAAATTGAGCTGCGCACAATCCTCGTTTGTTGTATATTTGCGCAGCACCTGATTTAAGGTATTTTTTGGCCGATTCTCGCGCCAAGGCTGGGAAGATTGCGATATCCACAATAACCACTCACGTTGACAATGAACTGTAGCACTGGCACGGGTCAGAGGTGATGGATTAGGACGCAGAATGGATGCATAGGCGGTCGTGGGAGGTGGAGATCGAGGTTATTCGTGCGTGAAAAAAGACTCGCCGTCCCCTGCTCGACTAGCGGGGGGCAAAAGTTGAATCGCCAAATTCCTTCCCCACGTTCTGGCGACGCGAGCAGGTTCTGTTGCGGCCCATGTCGATGTGCCACGCCCACCCAAACTTCGCGCAGAAGACATGAGATCCGGCGACCCACCCACCAAAGCGAGCCTTTATCAAAAGGGTCTTCGTACTGATCGATCCATCGACACCTTAGTCTAGAGCCGAACAAATCACCGGGATAAAGTCGTCAGAACTTTGACAAACGCGCTTCGATAAGCCTCGAGAGTGACGACTCCTTTCGCACATCGAAGCAATACTGCGCAATCTATAATCATTTCCCGCATATACTACTACAAACTTCAGACCATCAAAGGTCGCTGCATAATTTTTGGCAAAATTGTTAGCATAATGACCATCAAAAAAGAGTAATCGATGTCACTCACATCACCAAAAATGAGATGTCAAATGGAACACGCTAGATTCTTGACGGCCCATATACTGGCAAACTTGTACTTTGTGTGCTTGGTGGTGGAAGAGCGCATTACCATCTCGGTGAATATGCCCAACTTTGACCGATCAGGTTTCGGGTGCTTAGATACAATTTGATCGGACGCGAGCACTCAAAACTTCAGCAAAAATCCGTCGACCTTCGGGTTTCTGGCCTGGTGTAGCCCGTTAAAAGTACCCCAAAAGTACGTTTTTGATACTTTTATGATAATAAAAATGCTATTAGAAACATACACTTATCTGCAGCACTTTATGGCCTGTCATGGAAAAAAGTTCCGATGACTTCAACACGTAACTATTTTAACAGTATGATCCTGTTCATTCTACAGAACCAGAGGGGCATGAATTGCACACACGTACGGTATCCAAAAAATTAAATAGTATCTGTCTTTAATCAGCAAAATGATGGAAAGCCTCGGACTTTAATCATCTTTTTACCCACGTGGTCGTACAAAAATCGACAAGCGTGATGGGCCACGCCAAACAGCTTCGTTGGCTTTTGACCGGTCTAAAGCTCATTGGAAAAAAACAGTGTAACAAGCTTCGAGACGCTCCTCGAATCCCAGTCAAAACAGAGAATCAATCAATTATGACGGCCACATACCCTCTGCTTCACCCAGAGCCACTACCCATCTGGTGTGTAAAAGTATGGGTGGGGCCAGAGATATTTTTTTGGGCAACGCCATTTCTTATCCCAATGACGTTGTTTCCGTTACCTCTCTCTCTCCTTTCGTCTGATAGATGGTGAAGTCTTTTCCTCTTGTGCGTGGGATACCCTGATGGAAGACTTTGCTTCACACAGAACAGGATGTCCGTCATGAAGTAATCAGGGCGCAGGGCAAGGCTTCCTGTAACAGAGATCTAACATTGAATGAAGGGTGATGATGCAATTAATTAAATCACCGCCTAGATGCGTATCTGCAGCGCTTCATTACCAAATACACCCAACGTATTTATGTCAACAATCTGACCTGTCCATGCAAAACCCTCGGAGCATCTTTCCAAGACACACACGTATCAGATTGTAAAGCCGCTTCCACGTGAAGCTGAGGGATATAATTCGGAAAGAAGAGTGATCCAGATCTGCATGTTTTTGATTTTTTCCTCACGAAAGGTTATCATAGAATCTATACTCACAAAACAACACATACACAAATCCGTCAACATTCAGGAGTCCCAGGTAACATGGTAACATTTATTATAATTGCTTCCAAAGGATGTGCAATTCATTAGAGCAAAGCGGAGAGACCTTCCCGCAGGTTCCTTTTATCCTGCTTTACACCTCTGCCACTACCGCACCTCCACCTGGTGTCGCAAGAAAAACGCAATTATTTCTTTTTCTTCCTCTTCTTTTTCTTCTTTCCGGTACCTGCACCATTTTCGCTGTCTTTAGAATGGGATGGGGACACAACAGGAAACTCTCGGCCGTAGCGCAAAAGTTCAGCCCGTCTCCATTCGTCGTACGAGAAATTGGCTCGACTTGTGAATGCGACATTGGGTGAAAAGACAACGTCATCATTTCTGCGTCTCCCTGATAAAGGACGTCTTTCAGCTGGCGGAGTCCCATTTGTCGCTCCCATGGTGGTTTTCTCGCCTAAGATTGAGGGATTTGGCCACACTACCTCCGCTTTGTAACCTTTATGTCTGTAAAAGTCTTCCAAGATAAGACAAGCTGCTTGAGAATCCACGTCATCAGAGCTGTGCAAGAACGATTTTGTCTTTATGTTCACTTTTGCGGCCTGCGAGGTCAAGCGCTCGTCCCATAAATACACAAATGGGGTTCTATCCGACGCCATAACACCCGTTTCCAAGGCGCGATCTGCGACCATACGGGCAAATACCTTAGTCGCGTTTGCCTGAGGGCTTAAAGTTCCGTCGCGGAAGAGTGGATATCCTATCACAATTCGAATGGCCCCTTCTGCACGCAAGATACCCAACAATTGATCAATGGTGGGGCGATGTCGTGTTGCGTTGTTGCTGTGACCCGCTACGTTGATGATTGTACCCAGAGGTCGTTGGCTGAAGCCCGCTGTCAATGCTACACCAATCTTCTTGTGACCCCAATCAAGTCCCAATGTACGGCTGCCCAACAAGTCCAACACAGCCGTTGAGAGGTTTCGATCCAATGAAGCTGCCGTTTGGGAAGGGGGAGATGACGGCTCCCAAAGTCTTTCATAAGTTAAACGAAGCTCATGGCGACAAGAACGCGGGTGTCGGGGAACCCAGAATGGAAACCCTGGGCTTATAACTGAGAAGAAGAGCAGGCAGACCAAGAAAATATGCAGACAGCATATGGCATAAGGCATAAGCAGATATGGTCAAGTCTCCTGCAGATTAAACGCCCATTGTTGATGCTCCAAATCTCTTCCTCAATCTCCGGCCCTGCACATCAGTTGAGTTGATGGCCGTAAGAATTTATTTAATCAGCAGAAGTGTAAGAGTAGGGGAAATATCCATCGGCCGGTTAGCTGACAGCACTAACAGGAAACGAGGCGTACAAGGAAGCAAGTTCCTTCGCGCCAAAATGGCAACATTTCGTATAAGTGCAAATTTATTACGCATTAAAATGGAATCATACATCTTTTATTCCACAGTTGATGACATTTCATCCCATATAATTCTCCAGTTGAAAGAAAACTACGCCGTAATCACCTTCCAGGAATCAAAAGGCAGACATCCACTCATTTTGCCATTTTCCGGGTACTGAAGCTTAGAAACTTTTTCTAAAATAGTATCTGCCTCGCAGGTGATAGGTTCAAGGAAATGCCGTTGTCCATAGGGGGAGAAAAGAATACTACGGATAGCTTGTAGTTCGGATATAAGCTCAACAAGGGTAGGACTCAGATCAAAAGGGACGCAAAACTCATCGGGCGCACTGCACCTTCTGCATCGATATGAACATTGGGGACTTTGCAGCTGTTTTCTTTCATTGAATTCCACACGAGGGCACAACACAGGTTTACTTTCTCGCCATAATTTTTCTTGTTCGCATGATATAGATATTAAATTTTCACGGCTGCTCTGTTACCATGTTTTATAAGGTGTGGCAGATAGTAGCCATTATAAGTTGGCGTGTTGTGTTGTGAGGACGCAAGCGTGATTTGTGTCCTACGTCTATCTAATTAAACTTTGAATAACTTCGGTCACCGCCGTCGACGCCCAACATTGTATGCATGGCTAAACTTACACGTCCCGAAAAAAAAAAACATTACTTTCAACTGTACACACAGACATACAAACTACTGTGTCCGCTGAAAACCTATTCCAAAAGGAAACGAAATTTGAATAGAGGTGTCAACTCAGCATATGCCTCCTAGAGGAAATTGATGAAGTACGAGCAAAGGTTGAAGATACGAAAAAGCAAGCACTGAGCTTAAAGATAACAAAAAGCTAGCCCTGAAAAGGCGTATAACTATGCGCAATTGTATTCGACGCAACTTCCTTGTCACACTTATCGCATTCGTCGTGTGGGCATCATTTTGAATCGACCTATGAAGGACAGGTCCGCATCACAAGACTCGTAGAGACTCCCGAAAACGTAAGCGTGGTGCTACTGAGAAAGCTTAAGGACACATCAGATCACTGTTCAAGCCAGCTATTCCTCAGTTGATAGGTGAATCATTCAAACGGCATCACACAGAAGCATTCAGAATCCGAGCCGCTTTGCCGCATGTGCACGCTTAGCTTGCCCTTCATATGAGCCAACGAAGGCATGCCAAAAGTTGAAAAAAAAAGGGGTTCGTACAGTGTACACCAGCCTTGTATTCAAGCCTGAAATCACTATGTTTTTCACAATCCCTTATTTGCATAGAAGATCAAAATGGGCCGACCTTGTACATCTCTCAAATTATGAAATTTTGGCTCCAGGTCTGTGGCTTTGTAGGACGCTGTCTGCGGGAAAAGAGCCATGCACACAGGTAGCGCCCCTGCTAATGATCCCGTTATAGCCGTCAGTTCAACGGCTAGTCGAAACCGCGGGGACGTCGGGAGAAGGGTAAGCTTTGCCAGTCCTCGCATTATAAGGTGCGGCAAGATCAGAACGGGTAAGGGGAAAATTACACCACGAGAGATAGCTGTCTGTATCACTACATTTTTACCCGCGATCAGCGACCGTCCATGGTACTGACCGCTGCTATCCGAAATCGATGCGCCCTCTCTCAATTCATTTTGCCGCGAAAATATGATGTTACTCGTACCGGCTGCGGAAACAGCGATGTAACTAAAAAGTGCAGGTGAAGCGGCGGGTATTTTTCTTGCAAGTTTGCCCAGGCCCAAGGCTAAAGAGCATGACGTTGCAACCGCCAGCAGGTATGACTGCAAAACTTGATTGGTATCAGCTGCTCCCCCGCTGGATCTGTTGCTAAAGTTGACAGCGGAGTTGTACGTCTGGTTTAGCAAATGGACGAAAAGCACACCACCAGGAGAAGTGGCTTGCATCATAATAAAGACGATGGGGACATTAACAGGCACAAATGCAGCCATCCGGAACGGTATTGGAATCGTGGATTTTGACAACGGGTGAGTGCACGCTTCGAGGGTTGACTGGCAATCCCACAACTCTTGATTTTTGGAGTAACTCCCCACCTGCCAGTCTTTTACCATATTCTCACATCTTTTTAGATATTGCGCTGAAATAAAAAGCGTCCTGGGGTCCAGAACACGCAGGAAGTGTTTGAGGCGTCCACTGAAAGTACCAAGGTCATAAAGAGACTTGCCAGGCTCGAAATTTGGTAGTTTTGCCCGATGAGATTTGAACTCGCGCCCAGAGGTCATGGCTGGACGCAGTCAAAAGAGTGACCAACTAGAGTCCTTTAATCTACTAGCCTGATAGAATCAACGCGCCTTGTGAAAAGGAATGGACAAATGCATACAGGGATATGAATGAAGTAAAAAGACAGACGTGAATGGCGGATCAAAGGATACTTTCCCCGTATGAGGAAAACATTCCAATTACGACATGCTAGTTGACCACCGCGCGACTCTCACCACGGCGCTATTCCCACAAGTGCGTGCTATTAATCGCCTTCACTTATTTCTTTGAGCGTTTGAAGCCCTCGAGAGAGTCACACAGCAAACAATCGGCGCTGGCCTTGCCTGTCCGGGCGAGGAGGTTGCTGGCGATGGCTCATCATGGCTGGTTGCGTGTGATGCAATTGGTACCCTCGATTCGCACGTCGTCTTCACGTCACAAATAAGCCAACGCATACGAATACAAGCGAGCCATACGTGCCCGACACAAGCTCCGAGTTGTTGTGGAGACATTCGATCTCTTCAATGCTCATGAATGCCTCAGTGACCGGTTACATGGCTCTAATTACTTGTCAATCTCACAAAATGGATATACAGTGTTCGCAAATGCGCGCTGTCCGGTCAATTTATCCCATTAATGGATGCCTTGGCAGTTTAGCCGCTTTCAAAGTGCAGCAAGGTTGTGGTCCATTATTTCAACAAATGGCTACCTGCAAGAAGGTACGTCAACCTCGTAACCTTAATTTCCTTGCAGGCTTCGCCCACGTTCGTTTCTTTGCTGTGTTGGTAATCTAGCGCTTGAATCACTTTTTTGATGAATGCTGTCTGAATTTTCCATGCACATTATTTGAGTCATGAAGTCATACCATTCGGTACACGCATACATGATCTCACGGAATGTGCGTGAAAAGCCTTGCGGTAGAGTCCATAGGACTATTACGACGATGGATTGTCAATCGCCTTTCCTACCCCTGGGTGGCTGATAAACGAGCGTGCTTGTTCATAATTTTCAATTCTTTGATTCTTACGTGAATGCTTTAAGACTCCGTCATGAAAAGGGATTTATCTTGACTTGCGGATTGTTCGCACAGTTCTAATATGGTGTACCTAAGTTTGCTCCTTATCTATGTTGCGTCTCTCCAGTGTTGTGGACAAGCTCGACCTCAGCATGCGCTGCAACATCGGTCCTTAGCAGCCATGGCACCGGAGGTGAAGCGCTTCCAGCTGGCCAAGCAAGCCTATGCAGCGCGAGTGGCAGCAGTGCGAAAGGAGTACATCGCCGAAGTACAGCAGAAGAAGGAGCAAGAGGAGGCAAAGCTGCGGGCTGAGACGGCACGCATTAAGGAGGCTAAGCGACAACGTCTTTTGGTAAAGGCAGAAGAGCGAAAGAAAAACCTATCGACCTTCCTTGAGGCTCAAAAAGAGCAACGTCAGCGATTCCAGCGCTATCTCGCGGCCATGCAAGAAGTCCGAGAGGCGTACGTGGAGGAGGTCCGAGACAAACAAAAGCACCTGATCGATGCGCTGTCGGCCGAGTCGACTCTTTGGATCACCAGCGAGAATATGGACGAGAAGATCACGGACGACCTTTTCGACGTTGCCGGGCGATGTACCTTCACCCCCACACGCCGCAGCCGTGATTGGCACTTTATGGCCTTACCCAGAGTACCAGACTTTTCTGCCTATTCCGATGAGGACCTGTTTGACGAGAAAGAGGACGTGCATTTCCTCACAGAGAAGAGTCCCTGGGGTCACGACGAGAAGTCAACGATTAATATACCCGAGGAGCACGAATTTTATGCTTCAGGTCCAGCCGAACGCGTGCCTCGCGTTGTCACAGATGACGATACGATGTCCTCTTCTACAGATGGAAATATATACTTCAAGGATGCGGCCTACCGTCCCAGCCTAATAGCTGCGATATTTCAAGGAGCCTATGCAGACTTTAAGCCTTCGCAAGTGCCAGACAAGGAGGTGAAGCTCATCCGAGAACTGGCCGAAAGATACGAAGAACAGCTTCAAACCATCCTCCACAGTTCTCAAGACGACGTTAACGCGGAGGCGAGGGGCACCAGCAAAAGTCCCACTTCAACGATAGCAGACCGAGGCGGTTTCGATCCAAAGGTTTTTTCGAAGGAGATAGACGGATGAGTAGCGGATAGCTGAGAAAGCAGCCACTAGTATGTGTCACAAATCAAAGAAGAAACAGAAATGATTGGGTCTGGTGTCAGGCGGGTAGAAATTTGCTTTTTAAGGGGAAAAGCCTTCGAGGGATCGGCGAGATGACGCGCTCGCCGATTCAGGCACCAGGAGGTTGCCCAAGCTGCTTCCTCGTCCTTGGTCTATGCACGGCATTGCGCCACACGTGTGCACCTTTTTCACAACATACTCACACACTTCTGTTCCCTGTATCTGCCAGGGTCTCTGACGTCCTGGAAAGACTTCAAAAGGGCAGATTCAGTTTGTAGAGGCAAATACATCTCGCTTTATTGCTAGGAAAAGGTCCGATGGCTGAATCCAGAGAAGGTGTAAGTGAGGAACTACAGATGGTGGAACATAAATTAGGCGAGCATCAGCGTCGATTGGGTGCTTTGATGGCCGGGGGAAAAAAGTTGTGGGACCGTAAGGTGACTTAGACAAAATCACTTCAAGTCCCGATCGTTTCCACAAGTGTAGACTGGGCGAGCGAAGCATTTCCCTGGTCAAACAAAGTGCTGAAATTGGAAGATGGGGTTTTCGGTATCTCTGTACCGTGGCGGTGTCATCAAAAGGAAATCATAAACGCCACAATGGCTTGCGCGGATACATTTGTGATCATGCGCACAGATGGCGGAAAGAGTCTCTGTTCCCAGCTGCCTGCGTCAATGCCAGGAAAGGGTGTCGGCATTGTCATATCTCCCCTTCTTTCACTTATATCTGACCAAGTGTATAGCCTTGAAACAATTGCTCCCGGAGGAAGTGCCATGTTGGCTGGAAGTGCGACGAGTGAAGAATCTGGGCAAGTATTTCGTCGAATGGAAGACCCGCGACGTTCCCTGAGACTTGTTTATGTGACGCTGGAAAAGATAATCAAGAGCAAGCTCTTTGTTTCCACACTGGAAGCCTTAAACGATGCACAATGATTGGACCGATTTGTTGTGGATGAAGCGCATTGTGCGTCCAGCATGGGTATTGATTTTCGTCCTGACTATCGAAAGCTTTCAATCCTTCGCAAGCTCTTTCCCGACGATCCTATCCTTGCGGTGACGGCTACTGCAACACCATAAGTGTTCCGCGACGTGTCTGATGTACTGCAGATGCGAAATGTAGAGCTTTTTAAAAGCCCCTTTAACCACCCGAATCTCTTTTACCGTGTGTATCCAAAGCGAGCTGGATTGGACGATGCAGTAATGGCCGTTTGGAAATTTATCGTTTGAATCAGAGTGGCATACTGTACTGCTTCTCTCAAAAGGAATGTGATAAGGTATTTAGTAAGCTAGCTGCCCTGGGTGTCGTTACGGGGGCGTTCCATGCGGGACTGGATGTGGCCGTAAAGGATCACGTCTTGCGTCGCTGGACTGCCGGTCATGTGCAAGTTGTGGTGGCTACAAAAGCATTTGGAATGGGATGCGTATGGCGAAAGAGAGCATGAAAGTCTTGTGCTATGTACGATTATTCCGGCACGCTGGACGATCTTCCTTATCCTCTCATTTGAACCCTCTTATTCTATTCTCACTCCTCCCTGCAATCCGCATCTTATCGTTTAAGTATCTCCTTAACAGCCAACTCATGACGACATATCATTTATGGGTTTGGCTTTTTTCTCCTCGTCATATTTCTTCTCTCCCTCGTAAACCCTCCTCGACCTTCTTTCTTTCACATGTATATTGGTGTAAATACACTCATGAATTTCCCTTGCACGCTACACAGCATTAATAAACCCGACATTCGCTTTGTCAGACACTTTTCTCCTACGAAAAGCATAGAGAACTATCTTCAAGAGTCAGTTCGAGCGGGTAGGGACGGCAAATATAGCAGCTGCTTGCTACTGTACCGCGCCTCCGACATAGTGCGTCAAGCCTCGCTAGTCATCTCAGACCGTGTTGGTTAACAAAAGCTACGGACGGTTGTTGACTTTGGTCAGTTGTCTTTGCGACATTGCCGTCGAGTGTCAATCGACATTTGTTTCGGAAGAGAGATGCCGAGGACACTGCGACTTCTGCAGCGAAGAAGGCTTCATCGTTTGCATGTGACGCATGCGACTCATACTTTAAGTTCTTCCTGCCCTGACGAGCAAAGGGAAGCGATGCAGTCTCCGGCAGCTTGCAAATTTGTGGCTGAGGGAAGAAAGAAGAGGTAAGAGGGCAGCAGCGCGCGGTAAGCCCAAAGAAGAAAAACTAATAAGTCGTTGCGCGGACAATCGATCGCTTGGCGACCGCGATGCTGAATATATTTTGGGGGATACAGATCAAGAAGAGTTGCTTCTCAATCAACTTGTTCGCGGAAAAAAATAAAAGGAGGAGTATCATGCCTCGATGTACTCGATCATTGTTTACCTTGTCGTGGGTGATCGTGCTACGGAAGTGGAGCGAGGGAGGACCGAGGTTTGGATGGACGTAGCCGAGACATTGTCGCTTGGATCAGCAGCCCGGATGGTAATGCATCATCCTGATGATTGTACCGTTGCTGGGCGTAAAAAACGAAAAAAGGAGGAGCCATATGCCAGCACTTTTACGAGAAAATTACGTGAAATTGTCGAAGTGTCATCGGAAAACGAGGGCGATGTAGAGCGGAGAGAGGAAGATGTACGGGAAAAAGGAAGCGAGGCAAAAACAAGGGCTGTGTGCTTTTCTGACGGTACTCAAGGACTTGCGGCAGATGGTAGACTCTAATAAAAAGTTTTGGGGTCAGGGAGGTCGTAGCAAGCCACGTTTTAGACTCCAAGCTGGAAGTAAACATAAAATGGCCAGATCAAGAAGAAGAGTTTGTGTCTTGCTCTGTCTAAAATATGTAGCGAATTTCTAAGCCAAATTGTAAATAAATGTATTTAATCTGTGCAGCCTGCGTGTCGTGGGCATTAGAGAATTCGCACGTATAGTTCACAAGAATGACACACCCACTCTCTTGAAAAGCCTTCCCATGGAGGACGTCTCACTCCTCGATTCGACAATTTTAAGAGATCGAAAGCAATTCGCAATCTACCTCCTTCTTTCTCTGCCAGTCTTTATGGATATATCTTCATAAGATACTGTTTCCCGTTGCTGACGAAATGAGTCCGACAGCCATGTCCACAGTCCTCTCGTCGCCACCCGCCATAGTTAAGGTGGGGTTGACCTCGACGAGATCCATGGATGCGAGGCACCCGGAGTGTGCTACCTCCTCGCAAATATAGTAAGCCTCCCGATAGCTCAGTCCGCCGGCAACACGCGTGCCTGTCGAGGGTGCATAAAGGGGGTCGACGGCGTCGATATCAAAGCTCAGATGGAGCGGCCGATCTGTCCTTCCCAGTATATGATCGAGGACCATCTCCATGATCTTCCCTATTCCAAATTTATCAACTTCATGCATGGTGTAGGCCTTAATACCAAGACTCCGGATAAATGCCTTCTCTCCTTTGTCCAGGTCTCGAAGCCCCACATAGACCAAGCGCGTGGGTAAGAGTACAGGAATGGACTCGTCGTTGAGCCAGTGAAACCCCTTCATGTTGCGCGAGTTGTCTAAGTTCATCAAAAAGCTTAAAACCATCCCATGCAAGTGGCCCGACTCTGATGTGTTGCGGCTGTTTATATCCGCATGCGCGTCCACCCAGATTATAGCCGTCTCGGGCCGGCCCTTGAGAGCCCCAGCGACAGATCCCACGCCAATGCTGTGGTCGCCGCCCAACGTTAGGACCAGCTTATCCTGCCGAGCATGCTCGTGCGTGACCTCATACAGTATGCGATTAGCATGCCCTACCATTTTGGCGCGTTTCGTGGAACCATGTGCAGCTCCCTCCGCGAAATCTTCCTGTCGCCCAAGGCCGCTCCGCATCTCAAAATCCAAGTCGCCAAGATCTTCCACCCTCCAGGCATCCCTTTCAAGTCGTTGCACCAAGCCACGCTTACGAATAAAAGTGGGACCGCGATCGACGCCCAAAAGCGGCTGTCCATCGGCGAGAGGTGCTCCAACAATAGTCACTTTTCGGGGCTCCACTACGTATCTGGAGAAAAGCGTCGCTGGCAGAGGCCGGGGCCCAGAAACAGTCGCCAGCAGTCTCCGGCTTAAAATTGGTCTGGCTGATATGCGTCTTGTCAAAAAGTGCTGCACCTGTGGCATCAACGTCTCGCTCCGCCCGCGTAGTACCATGTGCCAGTACTGTATTTCTTTCCAAGTTACTGTCTTTTATTTCAACACTTCAGCCAGCTTTCTCTTCCTTGACGAAGCCTTCTTTGATGGGTATATGCCTTGTAAGTGCTACATGGTTTGTTGTTTCTTGCTTTGTGTTGTTCAAAAGGAGTCAGGGTTCAGCTTGGGCGCACAAGGTGCTCCTCCCTTTCATGTACTATCCCCACGCTCCTCTACCCGCTCCCTGCTCCTTCCCCAGTCCCGTGCTTCTCGTCCACTTCGTCCACACCGCGCCGCCAACAACTTGTGGTGCTCCCCTCCTTCTTCTCCTCCTCGTGTCCCCGGGCGCCCCTCCTCATCACAAGCAGGGACTACCTCACCGCCTCCTCACTGCCGCCGGGCGCTCGCGGACTCTCGCTAAATTCCTAACCCTAACTCGAACGCCACAGGAAAATGGCACAGTTAGCAAGCAGGCAATGCGTAAGGCCCCTCGCGCGACATTGGTTAGGCTAATCACGTAAACCGGCCTCAACATAGACAAAATACGTGTTAATGTCCTCGAATATTGATCCTCAAACTTTTTCACAGGGTTTTCTTGCCCTCTGCCGCTGTCAGCGTCCATGAAGACTCGACCGGAAGAGTTGCTGGCTGCGGATGTGGAACACATTAAGGAGGAGCTTCTTAGCTTCGAAAAGGAATTTGTCGTGCGCCATGGCCGGAAACCTGGCAAGACAGACCTGAAAGCATTGGACGAGGACGGTGATGCGCGGCGCTCTAGTCGCATTTACGAGTATTATATTCTTTACGCAAAATGGAAACAACTTCGACTGAACCCGCAACCACAACAAAAATTGCTATCCACATCTGTAATTAATCGAGGCGAGTCAGACCTGAAGATTTATCGAGGCGAGTCAGAGCTGAAGACCGTCTCTGCGAGCAAAACTAATTTCCCAACTGTCCTTTGGACTGGTGGGCCGCGGTCTCATTCCGCAGGTCCAAGAGTGAAACCGACAATCCGGCAGCGATGGGAACAGCAAAAGCAGCAAGACGCTTTTGGGCGTGAAGAAGGCCGGAAGAACTGTGCAATGTCTGTACCCCAGTCGGTGACACGGTGTACTCCGTCTCACAAAACGAGTGAGGTAGTTCTGAGCTCGCCCGACCGATCCATGCATGCCCGTCACGCTCTGCAGGGCTCCCTGACAGCATCCGCACTGGTTGGCACAAAAGGCCCAGGTGCTATGACCGATACTTCCGGGAGGTGTGGTAATGCAAGCCTTGCCGCAGCTTTCCATGATTTGAAAGCATCTACAGCGACGTCCTCTACTGGCACCGAGAGTATGAAGCGGATTTCCTCCTCACAACCTCCCTTGCAAATGTTGTTAACCGGAAATACCGGGGTGCAAAAAGGAAGTGATGGAAAGAACGACGAAGGATTTGGCCACCCCGTGACTGGGCTCAACAAATTAAAGATGAATTGGGCCGCTCGGTTGGAATCTGTTTCTACGCGAGGATCGTCAACGCTCCAGCAAGCAGCGGGCCTCCAAGATACCCCAGCCGCCTGCTTTGCTTCATGTGGAGTACCGAAGTATCCGCAGGGTAGAGCCCATGATGCCTTTGGTGAGACAATGACCTTGCGGTCTGCAAACAATGACAGCAGTGGGAGTGGAGAAGGGATAGAAGAGAGTAGATCTGATAACACGCGCAGTATCACCAACGGAAAAGCAAGCAAGTGCGAAAGAAACGGGACATATTTCCAAAGTGGGACGTTAATGAGACCGTCGTGCAGCCTGACCGGCAAAACGAACAGAGGTTTCTTATCACGAGGCCCGGCATGGCGTACCCGAGTGGTGAGCTTAGCGCAGGCAGAAGAGGAGGCGAAAAATTCACACTATCCAAATATATCTCAGCACCTGAAGCCAAATGGAAGCAACTCGTTCAAAAGGACTTTAAACAACGAAGCGGGAACATGTAACAAGAAAAGTGGGCCAGAACATGGAGAAATGATGTGTGTCACAATTCGAGGGGCGGAGAGGCTAGGCGATAATCATGGAAAAGATGATTGGGAAGGTGCAGTAGACGTTGAGGCAACAAAATCCCAGGATGTTGAGCTTTGCACAGATTTATCCACCGTGCCTTCAGGATTTCTTGAGCGGCGACCTTCGCCTGGAAAAGATGACGCGGAAAACGACAAGTGTAGTGGTGAAGAGGATTTGCTCTCCGTCATCCGCCCACCTCTGTCGACTATCTCGGCTGCGACGACCAAAATGGGGTTTGCTGGGAGCAAGCAAATGACTTGCGGAGCATCGGCATTGAATGAAACCTCTAAGCGCAAACCTGGATCAAACTTGAAGGCTTTGAAGCCTGGAGAGATAAGTGACAATTTCATTGCCCTGAACATGAAGCGGAAAGGAACCGGGAAATTTCGCAAAATTAAATCAGCCAAATCTTTGGCCCGGCGGCATGCCTGGATGGAGGATCGGCAGCAAACGAAGTCGAGAGGGGGGAAAGGTTGCGCAGATGAAGCAGGTCCTCCATCCCGCTTATCCCGTCCCGGGCGTGCCGCGGACCCGTTGGATATGTGTCTTGACCTTCTGGAGGGATCTGGCCAGACATGCAAGGAGCATGCAGAAAAAAGCGGTGTGACACACGCATTGAAGGAAGTGGCTCAGCTCCGATCAAAGGACATTCGAGACGTCAGAGATCCTTTGTTAAAAGAGGTAGCTCCTAAATGCACTCACCACCTCCAAACTGCTCGCCTACTGCGTGTTAAGAAGTCAGGCGCGAACAGAGGACGGCGCTTTTATGCATGTAGTTTTCCACGCGGAGAAGAATGTGATTTCTTCATGTGGGTTGAAGACAACCCAATATTGGTGGCTGCGGAATTAGGGTTTTCTAGCGTAGCTGCCTCACCAACAGCAGGTGACATCGCAGGATTGGACATCAGCGAGTTAGATGAGTGGACAGATCGGCAGGTGGAAGGTTGGAAAAGACGTTTTCAAAAGATGACTATACCTGAGCTAAAGGATACATCCAAACGACGGGGGTTGGGTGCTGGCGGCCTTAAAAAAGATTTGGTATTGCGTCTCGTAGAGTCGGTGAGAAAAGCCATTTCTCTGCAGGGGAGCAGCTGGGAAAGAAATGCATGCGATACTTCCACAGATGCGGACCTTGCGGAGGCAGATGAAAGCCCAGGAGACGACTCGGACGAGGAAGATTGGCGATTAGACATCGTTGAGTCTTCCTTAAAGGAGAAATTTCAGATACAGATTACACAAGATAGTATACCCACCGCGCCTACCATGTCACAAGGTTCGTATTTTACGTCAAACAACATAGAATATAATCTTCAATCTACTCCTCTCGGAAGGAAGCGCCCCCGCATATCTGCCCTGAATGATTTTTTGAACGGAGAAGAAGAGAAGGTATGTAGGAATGAGGATCTTCTAGACGATGAGGATTACCATGACAGCAGCGGCTTAAAAAATAGGACGAGGGAGGGTCACAAAGAGCACGGGAAACCTTGTACTGGCCACAGGAGCTATGACAGGAAGAGAAAAGATCCCGCTTTTAAAGTTTATAGCAGGGTTTCGATTTTGCCTGCGCCTATGATTGGCAAGGCCCTTGCAGAGGACAGGGCGCGGGAAGTATGTAGTGCTATTTTTGGTCATAAAGAGTTCAGACCCGGCCAGTTCTGGGCAATCAAACGGGCGTTGGCTGGAGAGCGCTCACTGCTCATGTTGCCAACAGGCGCGGGCAAATCCCTTTGCTACCAAATGGCCGCTGCCTTGTCGCCCGCTGGGTCTCTAGTCGTAGTTGTGTCGCCTCTTGTTTCCCTCATGGTGGATCAAGTGGCACGTCTTCCACCGCAGGTTCCAGGGGCATGCCTAGCCGGTGACGTTAGCATGCGGGAGTTAGCTCGCATCATTCGAGACTTGCGAAGCGGTCAACTCCGAATTCTTTTCGTCTCACCAGAAAAACTTTGTAGTCCTTCATTTCGCCGACTTGTGGAAAATGAGAATGATGCGGTCGGTCGTGGATTCCCGCCTGTTGCTTTGGTGTGCATCGACGAGGCGCACTGCATCTCTCAATGGTCCCACAATTTTCGTCCAGCCTTTCTACGTTTGGGTCACAACATTGAGCGTCTGCTTCGACCACGTGCTCTCCTGGCGATGACGGCTACAGCTGACCCAGGTGTGATGAAAGACATATGCTCCCGTCTTTCGATCTCGTCCGATGCTGGCGTTTTGGCGCAGCCCTGGCGCCGTCATAATCTCCGCTTGCGTATCCAGCTTTTGGATGGTGACGCAGAGCTCAAGCGTCGTCACATCCTAAATTTGCTTTCTAATGCACCTTACGATCAAGGTTCTGTCATAGTTTATGTTAGACAGCAAAAGGATGCCGAAATATTGAAAGACTTCCTTGTGTCGGAAGGTCAATCTGCGGTGGCATATCACGCTGGAATGGACATGAGACACCGCGACATGGCACAAGGCGCTTGGATGCGGCGGCGGATAACAGGCAGCGGAGGACGAGCGCGCGTATGTGTAGCGACTATTGCGTTCGGCTTGGGGGTGGATAAGGGAGACGTGCGAGCGGTGCTACATTATGAGATGCCAAAGTCAGTCGAGAACTTGGTTCAAGAGACAGGTCGTGCGGGTCGTGACGGGAAAGAAGCTTGGTGCCAGACTTTGCTCTCCCAGCATGACTTCCGCCGCCAGCACAGTTTAGCTCATTCCGACGGTGTTTCTATACTGCAGCTTCGAAAATTTTTGGAGATGTTTGTGGTACTGGTTCAAAAGACCAAGGCCACACCAGACGTAGATTGCATATCACAACAAGGAAGAGGAGGAAATGCGAACCGCCATTCTGCATCAAGATCAGTGCAAGTGGCTGTGGATATAAAGAGCGTATCGCTGGCGTTAGACATGCGGGAAGAAGTTCTGGAAACTGTCATCGTTTTACTTGAGCTGCCACCACTCTCCATCTTAAAATATCATGGCACGGTGCAGGATGAATGTCAGGTGGTCTTTCGAAGACGGCAGGCGAATGTATTGAGAAAGTCTGAGATAATAGTAGACGTTTTGCTGAATGTAGGAGTACCTTCCGCTGACCTCTTTGAACGGACGAATGACACTTTTGGGGCAAGCTATGGATTCGGTTCCGTAAGCTGCTCTTTGGTTCGCCTGGCAAGTGCTATGGGAATGGATTGGAGGCCTCACGATGTCGTCAAGGAAATGACACGACTGCAAACTGCCGGAGAGCTCCAATTCACTGCTGCCGCTAAGCCATACTTCCACGTCGAGCTACTTTCGTGCGGACAGAAGGGAGAAGAAACAGAGAACGTTGGAACAAAAATCGCCGCATCTCCATTGGGTGATATCTTATGCTTCCAGAAAATTGAAGACACTGCAGCAGTGTTGGCGAAACGTATGGCGGCAATCGAGATGGCAAGCGTTATGAAGGTCGAGCAAGTCTATCATGTCCTGCGGGCCGCTGCAGCTGCTCCCTCTGAAAATGGGCAAGAGGATCGGGCCCTAGCATTGATAGATGCGTATTTTTCGAAGAAAGCTCTGCCTTTTCGGGAAGATGTTCCGCTCTGTTTCGTGCAAGCCATCCCCCTGTCAGTTCAGCAGAGCATGTGTTGCGATGCAAGGACCTTGCTTCTAGATCCTCGCATTGTACTGCTTTTACAGCAAATTGTGAATTCTTATCGCAGTCAGTATAGCCCGCATCAGTGTGATTTGGTTTCCGAATTGAGGTCGTACAAAGCCCGACTGATGTGTCGAATCTTCCATGGGATAGGAAGCCCCCGGTTGCCTGCGAATGAGTGGCGTGAAAGTCCATTTTGGGGCAAGCATGAGCAGTACAGATTTGAGGATGTCGAGATTGTGTTGGCAAAGAGCATTGAATGACAGCTGGCTTCGAATATTTCGTCGCGTTTCGCGCAATGTAATCACAAAAGGAACCCCCTTATCGGGCAACCGCAAATCTCATCAAGGAGCGATGATTGCACGTGGCATTGTGGAGGTCCTTTGTAATATATACATACATGATTTTTCAAATCTTTGATGCACGCTCTACTCGTGTCGCACTTCATTCTTGCCTTTCAAATCTTTGCGCAAGGGCCTTTGGAATGCTGACTTTCATTCGTCTCGACCAGGGGTCCCACGAAACAAAGAGTGACGTGTAAGGAAGGTTCTTTCCCACAACTGCAATAGATACATCTTCTTCTATACAGCATTCACTTTCTTGAACACTACGACCTGAATCCTCTCCAGTCATTGACCGCACAAGCGCCTGCAATACGACGGTTGCATGTTCTCGTAAACTTTTACCATCATTGCCATCGCCAGCAAGTGAGACTTGCAACTTCTCAGAAAGATACGCATGAGCCGCCTCAGCCCCACGCCCGACGGCACAGGCACGAAAGGATTGAATGACACCAGCGGGGGCAATCTTGAAGAGGCCCGGCCTACCTCTCCCACCCGTATCATCCTCGAAGTCGTAGCCCGCCACGAGCAAATCCACAGCGTAAGGCAGTATTCTGTGCCGCTCCGTGTCATGTATTTCTTTTGCCAAAAGATTTGTGAGCCGGCCGACACGTAGCGGGGAGTCGTGAATATACCGGTGGGCTCGGCATTCATTGCGCGCAAGGTCAGCTAATGCAATGACGTCTGTTGCCAGCCCAGTTCCCGCCAATGCAATGTTTTTATCACAATGCCAGAGACCCAGCGCCTCTTGACGAGTTGTGGGCATCTGTCGCCGTGAAGACCTAGGGATCCAGCTCGCTAGAATAACGAAGTCTCCACTTACAGCCCCGACGACAGCACCGCCTTTCCTGGCTGCTTCAAGGGCATATTCAAGCTGAAGTACTCGACCTTTAGGGTCATATATGCGAGTAGAAAAAGCATCATAAAAGACACTTGGGGCGATGCTAGGAGCCCCACTAGGTGCTGTGAGGGACGCAAACAAGGACGTGGGAAGCCGGAGAGCGGCAATGGCGAGTAGAGGTAGGAGCGTCGGTCGCATTTGCCTCCTCTCCCCGGACGCGCGTCACTTTGCGAAGATCGCCTTGCAGCTAATTGCCCGAGGTAAAGATTCGTGTGAGTGACACGTTGCGGTAGATTGCCGCCAAATATATGGAGTGCATTCAGGGACCAGTGAACATACATTGATGTATTCGGACTTCCTTCTCCTCTCGATGCCTGTTCCACGATGATAGTAAAGCTGTCCGCTACGTATACCTCGCGATTATGTCGATGATATGTACAGGTCTGACTACAGTATTACCACAGGTAATACAAGCCTGTGACTCGTTCATTTGACATATGCTTTCCCGATATTTAGCACCTTTCTCCCAGTGACCATTTTACGCGACTTGAGCGACCGGAGGCGAGGAGGCCTCAGCTGTCGCCAAGCAAGCACTGCCAAGACAGAGGGAGGCGAGACCAGAGCCCTGATTCTTCCCTCACACATACATCCTGGAACCCATGCCGAATTAAAAAAGCACAGACCTAAAATCGTTCTGCGTGGGCAGAAGGTATGTCATTTCCTGTCCGCTGCGGCGGAGGCGATGGTGCGGGCGTGTCGCAACCATCACCTACTGTAGGAGGTGGCCTCCTCGGAAACAGTCCAAGCACGGGTGAAAAGCAATCACGCGCTGCGAGCAACTCACAAGATCAAGCGCAGAACAATGTTTTCCCTCTCGGAAAGGCGCCATCACAAAAAGCGAGCGGTTTTCCCAGTGTGGGTACCTTACCAGGCCCCAGTGCGGAAGCGACGGCGACAGGAACACCTGCTCTGCCGGCCGCTGGCTCTGATCAACAAGGACTTTTCGCTGGCACTGGAGTAGGATCTCACGTGATGCCCTCGGCTCAAGCGCAGCATCCTCAGAATAATGGAAATGAGTCCTATGCAACTTCCTCGACAGGGCTCACTGGAGCTGTGCCTGCTTCGAATACATTTGGCGGGGTGAATGGTTCAACGTCTGGTCTCCTCCCTTCAATAAGCAGTGGTACCACAGAATTGGCTTCTCTTGCCTCTTCAGCCATCAAGCATTCTGCGGACTCGTGGAAAGAGCGTTCATCCGTGCTGGTCGACCTGCATTTGCTTTTTGCGGGCGTCCTCGCTGAACCGCGCCTCTTCTCAGACGAAGAGATAAGTGAGCAGTTGGACCACCTGCTGGACCCGGGTGAGACCCCAACCTCCGCAAGCCAAGCTTTAAAGCGCATACTTGATTGCTCGGACTATCGTTGTCGCGTTGACTGTACCTTGCAGAAGAGTCCTGTCAGTACATTCTACGCGCCAGCGAGCGAGGAGACAGCTCAAGACTTTGCGAGGCTCTTCGAAGACGAAAAGCCACTACCCTTGTTGCATGGCTGGATACCTGGTATTACGGCCTCTGGATTGGATGGTAAAAGTGACCTGGTTGATGGCGTGCGCAGCTTGGCCAGATGCTTGCGCCTGGCAGAGGCGCGCGCCATGCAGGTCTTGTTTTTGTACTTAAAAGACCAGGTGCGACGAGGACTGATCAAGAAAATCGACTCGCGCGAGTATAAGAGCCCATTTCTACACGAAAAAATACGACATTTCTATTTCAGTCAACGCATTTACTTCTTCAGGAACATGCAAGAATTTTTCCGCATCGACCTCGACGCTGACTACTTCCTTCCGGAGCTTCGACAGGAAGTGCATCACTTTCTCGCTGCCCTGACATTCCAGGAAAACTCGTCGTCTTTCGCCCAGCGCTTGCAAGAAGATTTGAAAGATTTATGGCAAGCCATACCCCCCCGAGTGCAGGAGTTGGATCAGGCCTATTCAAAAGAAATACGACCGGGCCACTCTGCCGCCTACTGGGAGCGAGCGCGGCAGGAATGGGTCAAGCAAAATGTTGTCGAACAGTGCGAGGTTTTGGTCACATTGCTGCTTGTCCTAGCACGCCGTGAATCGCTGGGTTTTCGGGCGTGGTGTCAACTCTTCAAGCTTTGGATAGCTTTACGTATGGGAGAGTTGCTACCCGAGAAGGCCTATATAGCTGCACAAGACTCGTATACGCTCCTTCGAGCAAAGCGGGTCTCGAGTCTGATGACGCTGGTCGCCATCCAAGGGTTGCAGCTTGGCTTGCTGTGGTCTGACTCGTTAGGAGGAAGTGTCACGGGCGAAGAGCACCCGTTCGCCGCGGACTTAAGAGAGATGCCCCGAAGCGAGACCGCAGAGATCGAGGAGCTTTTTTACGCCATGAAAGACGCGGTCCGTGCTGAAAGGTTTTTGCCTGCTCCAGGGCTTATTTCCGTCATCCTTCTTTTTTTTACATGCTTCCTACACCTCTCGGGCCCTCTTTTACGTCCCATTCTGTCGTCCGCCCTGCAACACCGATTGTGGGATCGAGCGGCAGAGCTTCAATCTTACGTTGCTCAGCGGGCTGCCCAAGCACACTTTGCTGAACTTGTCGTAACGCTTATCCTGGACGACGAAGCAGCAGAAAAGGTGCGCTTAAAAAGTGATGATGCCAACATAAGAGATCAGTGGGCATGCTCTGCTTTTCACGCAGTATTACGGCGTAAACTTGATAATCTGTGCCCAGAAAATGCACGGTTGGAAGTAGAGGCTGTGCAAGTGACATTGTCAGACGCCATGAACGCATTCATTGCAGCCTGTTATTCTGGGATACCCCAGGCCCCGCAACCCCTACATCCTGAGTCCATGACGGCGAAGAAGCTCGAATTCCTTGTTTTCCTTGTTGCGACTATCTATCACGACCATCTTCCACTCGTTTACTCTTTCTGGGAAGACTCGGGTCTGACAGCTGATTCTGAAGGTGAATTGGGTGATAAGACTTCTTTCACTGACGGAGAAGGCAAAATGCAGCCTGTGGCAGGGTCGAAGGGGTTGAAAGGGCATCCCTTAAAATATTTGGCATCTGAGGCTAGAGAGCGGCATCCTCTGCTGTACTTCCATTTAATCGCTTCCATGGCTTGCGACACTACCACGGCGAGTTGGGTCAGGATGGAGCTTAGCCAAGCTTCGCTCTGCACCCATGTCAACAATGATCATAACTTGGAGCATTGTGGTGGGTGCAGCTATCGAATGCCACCGACGAAGTATTTTGATGCTGACACAGGCGCATCGGTACCGCCGGGCACATGCGGACAGCTTTTGACCTCGCCGTCTGGGCAAGTTTCGCGTTTGATGCGGTGGGATATTTCCTTGTGGGCTATATTGATCCATCAGATCGAGGATTTTGCATGTCTTCTTGCGCGATGCCGACTTCTTCCTTTGCTAGCCACGTTGGAGAAACTGCGTTCGGATGCTACTGCTGGAACTGCTGGAAAAGACTTGGGTCTGAACACCGTCGTCGACCATTATTCTTCTCTTCTTGTCTACGGGCCGTGCCCCGGTCGCACCGAAAGCGTCGCGAGGGAGTTGTTGCGACGCGGCGCGTGGGGGCTTGTGCGCTATATGTTTCGCCGAGTAGAGATGGTTCTTGACCAATTATCCATTCTTCTTAGTCTAGAAGAGCGACGTCGACGGCAACAAGTCCACGATTTAGATACATGTAACACCGATATATCGGCTTCATTTCTTCTGGATGTGTTGACGCAGGCCAGGGGAATGTCACCTAGCGGCGTAACACTTTTGGCATATCGCTTGCCCACGCGACTAATTGATATAGTGTATATGGCGTCCGAAGCTCTGAATGGATTTTATGATGCAGCCAAAGCAAATGTGCTCGTAGATTTGCAGGGTGCGGCGCTCTCTCTTCTGGGCAGACTGATGCGAAGTGAGTCCTCTTTTCCTTGGCGCGCTGAGACTGTTAAGGCTCTTGTCGTGCAGTTGGAAGATCGTCAAGGAAGGCATGAGCGGACACCCATGATTGCATGGCTAGGTTTACGGTCCATGGAGGCAGATCAATCACTAAATGAGTACCGTACCACACGAGACGTTGTTCTGCTCATGCATCACCTGCTGGAAAGTGCATGCGATGCGAGTTGGGAAGGCAAAAGCGAAGCGCTGCCTCCCCTACTGAGTACCGATATTGTGACGCGTATAATGGATTTTTCTGTCCAAGTGCTGCTCTCGCTTGAAAAGTGGACATTCACGCGAAATGTGGATCGATGGCTACTGACCTTGACTGTCTTGGAGCTGCTTGTAACTTTCGTATCCATATCTTTCACCGACTATTCGGAAGATCCAACCCAAGAATGTGTGTACGGCTTAGAGGTATACCGTCAGTCACTTCTGAAAGGGTTTCGAGAGGATGGAGCTCTTATGCGTTTACTCTTGCGCTGTGCGGAATATTTACCTGTATCAGTCTTACATAGCACTTTCGAGGCTCGGATCCGAGAACAGAGTCCCCACGACGTCCTGAAGAAGCAATATGTACAAAACGCACATAAATTGGAGCACGGGGATTCTCAGGGTCTCTACTTGGCTCGAGACGGAATTTTGCCGTTGGAATTTGAGCAAAAAAGCCTGAGCTCGGTAGCTTGTCGCATAGAAACAGCTGTACTGGAACGGCTGGGGATCGCTGCGCTTCAGAGCTTATCCCATGTCATTAAAGAATACCTCGCGCTTTTGCCGCGAGTTTCATTCTCTTCAACTGTAAGTCCGGGAAATCTGGAATTACTTTATCAAACGGCCGATGTGCTCCCGGTAATCAACCCAGGCCCATGGTTTCATTCTCAACACAGAAGGAAACGATTGCCGCTGGCGAGTCATGTTTCCTTGATAGCAAGCCTACTTACTTACGGAGCCTCGGGTAGAGGGCCATTAACAGAACGCCTGAGTTTAGTAGCTATCGATGTCCTAGGGTCCGTCATCCGGTACGTGCAGCACGTCCGCCTTTCACGGGAAGAGGAGCGGGTCGTTGCTTTCCCTAATTGGCCTCGGCACCTCCTACACCCGTCTTCCATTAGAGCTTCAAGGGATATTATGTCTGTTACAGACGCCCAGGGCTTTCGTGAGGCGCTTTTTGCTACCCTGACTCGAAACAGTACCCCTGGAAGTAGCTTGATTAGCTTGCTGGATCTGCTAGTTGATATAACTCGGCTACAGCCTTCTTTGGCCAAGCACGTGGTCTTTTTTCGCCCGCAAATACCCGAAAAAGAAAGTATGAATCGTATTGACGGCGATGATGGGCTGAGCAAAGGAATACATCGAACAGTGGAAGAGGTGGTTCTTCATGTACTGCGTAGGGCTCAGAGCATGGCCAAAGCGGACGAGAAGCGGCCGGAATGTTTGCCGGATAAATCCAAGAAATTGCGAGCTCGGGAAATCCGCGAGCGAGAGACGGGCATGCTTGCGCTTGCATCTGCATTGCGCTTTCTGCGTGTACTTTTGAACAATGCAACGGCCTCGCGGCAACTAGAGTTGCTAGCGTATCTGGATCCTGCCATTTGGGGTATCCTGGAATGGGCTGTCCAGAAAGTCGTACTGGATGAGGCCCTGCAGGTCAAGGTGTCAGAAGTAACGATGCAATGTTATCGTCTATCGGTGCATCGATTCGTATTGGACATTCTTTCGATCTTAATAGTAATGAATCTGAGTATCATGTCGCAAAACCAGCAGATTGAATCAAATGGGCGTCGAAACCGAGCTTTGTGCCATCTAGGAACAGCTATCCCAAGATTAATGGCTGCATTGTTTGCTGCACCAGATACGAAGGTTCTCCTAGATCGCTATTTAACTGCGAGTTTCAGGCTCAGCTTTGTCGAGGACTTGTCCCGACGCGCTTCTGGTACAAATGGGAAGGTGCCATTGGACCGATTTCTGCTTCCCGACCGTGAGGAAATGTTGACAGACAGTAGCCCCCGGCGCTTTGGTTTTGAGAATTTTGTCCTGGACTTGCCAGCACTCGTGCGACACATGCAAGCTAGTCAGCTAGGCATGCAGATGAGTGAGGCCCAACGCATGGAGGTTAGAAGGGCAGCAAGTTTTTTGAATCAGTACTACTCAATTTCAGCAGCCCAGCACATGGTAAACAAGTCTTTCAAGGGCTTGATCACGGTCGTAATGGGCCGAGCACAACACTCTATTCAGGTCAAAAACATGCTGAGCAGCGATGTAAACATAGACACCGTTGTCCGCACCGCACTATCTCTCATCTTGGGTGACGGCGAGGAGGTTGAGTACGCCAAAAGAGAAAATAGGAGCGCCTTGGGTACTGAGGAGACGGTTACAGGCAGTGAATACTTCAAGTCTACTCTTCGTAAATCATACGGAGATGCTGTGAGGTTTGCCCTCAAAATAAATCTACCCTTCCGGGAGCTGTTGCTGACACTAGTCGATTTTTATGGTGCAGACCTTCCAAAAAATGCAATATGCGACACCATCTGCGAGATCAGAAGAAGCTTCGAACGACTCAAAATTTTTGAGACTCATTTGCTCTCCGGGCATCTGCAATATAAAAATGGCACGGACGGCATCTTGATGGATCTTCGCCAGTCTTATGTCACCACTACCCTGAAGTTACTGTTACACCACCCTTTTAATAGCATCGATTTCGCCTCATGTAGATGGGCTGAGTTGGAAGGTATACTAGCTTACACACTTGAAAGCCTCACTTCGCACGAAGTGTCACTGACCGATGGCCCTGCACTGTCAGCAGAATTTATTCGCATATCAGAAAGACGAGAGGCAGTTCTGCGCACTTCCATGATGTTGTTAAGTGCGCTTTTGGCGAATAATTCTCTATTACATTCGCTGGCTTTGCCCAAAGGAGGATCACGAGGGGCGAATATCTCTAGCGGTGAACAAGTAAACCTTGCACACATCGGCGAGAGGACAATTTTGCGGGAACTTCGACAGCATCGTGTCTTATCAACAATGCTTGGCCTCTGGAGTTCAGCCTCCAAGGTAGCGGCGACCGCCTTCTCTGCTATCCATGATTACACGACCGTGTCAGGCCATGCAGCTAGGTCAACTGCAGCTTTGGAGGCCTTGACAGACAACGCTGTGCGATTGGCTCTAGAACGTTTAAGCACGATCTTACGATTCTTAGAAGCTGCTGCTTGCGGCTCAAAAGATTTCTCTGCGGAGCTGTTGCGGGAAGGATGGATACCACTTCTGATGGAGGATCCGCTCGTAGCTTGCTTGGTGCGGGCTGTAAAGGATGGATCAGAGTTGGCTGAAATGAAGCAGCTGATGTACCGGAGAGGGTACCGGGCCGATGGTGAAGAATCTCCTTACTATACACTATGGCGAAGCGCGGTTAGGCTCATGGCTCGACTCCTGCACACCTTGACGCGATCTCATCTGGGTCATGAGGCAGTCTTGGCGTTGCCTGCTGCTATGCGAGACCCGACGTTAGTTTACGCCCATTCCATGAGGCCCGAGGAAGCCGACTTTCCTTGCGAGGTTGCAGGGTTCTGGTCTCGATTCAGTCCTCTACTCCTCTGGCCGTTGAGCGAGGACAAAGTTTTGACTTTGGCATCTCTAAAGGAGGCTCAGAGCGTGCTAAATTTCGCGCTGGAGATTGCCATTCATGGACATACCTGGCGTGTCGGTGAACCCTCGCAAGCAGAAGAGCTCCGTACACTTATCAAGGGTATGACCATGCGAATTTCTGTGGTATTAGGTCAAGCGATGATGAGCAGCATCGGCATTTCAGTGTTGACGGTATTAGGAGAGGCATTTGCGCCGGTCTCACCTGTTGAAATACGACATTATCGCATATGGGAGGAACAGCAGCGTGCTGCATGTCGCGGTGACGCATACGCGAACAAAGACTCGCATGAGGGCAGAGGCAAACCACCACAACGACGAGCGAAGTCCAGGAATCTAGATTCAGAAGTGGAATGGATGTTGATGGATATATTGGCTTCGGCTTTGGCATTTTTGCGCCACACGAATCTCTCATTCCTGCCCCGGAAAATCCCCTTGACTCCTGAAGAAGCCACTCAAGTTGTGCTGGCGGAAGGAACTCGAGTATGGTATCGCGGCAATGATTCTGAACTCTATGAGGGCGTTATTCAGCGTCGCATCCGTGAGTTCCACCCAAATGAGGCCTTCCTTATGGGTACTTACGATATATTGCGCAGACTTGACCACGTGGTGGAGAAAGAAGTGCGTGCAGAGCGCATAACAATGATAGAAGACAGAGCTCAGGAGCGAGTTCAAGTGTGTGATATAGATTTTGACCTGCCGGACCCCAGTACAGGGATTCCATCATTCAACCGTGGCCGGTTGTCGTCAGCCCATTTACTGGTCGTCGCGCGCTTTACTCTTTTGCGTTTACGCGGAGTATCGAGAGATAAGCGAGAAGAGGCCCTGTGCATAAATATTCTGATACATGTTATTCATCTATTGCTCACGGCATCTCGCATGTTTTTTCGATCTCGGGGAGCTGGCATCCAGAATAAAGAAAGGACTCTGCCACGTTTTATGGCAGTGCTGAGCGATGTGCTTTGGGAGGTCTCCGAGTTGCGTGTGGCCCACTCGTGTGAAGCTGTTGATAGCTCCGACGCGTTGACGGGGGACTCGAAAAGACTTTTGAACTCTGACCTGAACGTGTCGTATCACAGCCATCAGCATCAGCTCCATGACATGTTTGTTGGCGTCGGCGAGGCAGATAATGCGGAGGAAAGGATAGGCGGTGTTAAGAAAGTCATAGATCTTCTTGTCCAAAAAATGCACACAAGCCAGGAATTGGGCCGAAAAGAGCTGAAAAGAGTGCTCGTAGAATGCTATGATAATGGTCAAAATCTGCAATCAGGTATCGCGGCATGGCTGATTTTCGAGGCGCGACAGCACGGGTACCGCGTAGGTTTGGAGGAATATGCAGCGGCACTTCGGGCGTGCAGTCAGGATGTAAAGATGGGACGCGTTGGGCAGCTTTTGGATGACATGATTGAGAATGTCGGTTTGTCGACATTGCTAAACGAGCTGAAAGACAAGGTTCAACAAGATGTTCCGGAAGAAGGGACATCGCTCTCTTACGTCGTGCTTTCGGAATGAGCAATCATGGAATCTGTCAAGCATTTACATGCAAAAATAAAAGTACAGTGCAAAATACTTCAAGCGGAACCGATGCTATCAGGTTTTCGTGTTCTCTGGTCGTTTTGATGTTTCCTGACAGGAATCCTGAGACCTGCGAATGTCACGTATCCACAACAATGAAAAATTTTCTCATTAACATGCCCTGCGACGCTGTGTTGTCACCATGTTCATTTCAAACTTGTAAATCTGACGACTTCCCTTCGGTACGAGAAAGATCTACCTCCAATTTCTTGATGGACCGGAAAAAAGAAGACGGTATGAACATTTGCCCCAAGAAAAAGAAAGAGGACGTCATTTGTGACCAAAATCCTTGCAGCGAGAAGACAGAGTCGTCGCCGTCCATACTCCGACTGCTAGTGAATTTTGACCCCCAAGTAACGCTGCGAAGTCCAGAAAAAAGCGGACGACGCTTGTTCTCAGCTTCTTGAATGCGCTCGCGTATTGAATTCCTTTGGAGATCTTCCTCACGGATGGTGCCATCGAAAAAACATTGCACATGAAACGGGTTGGCTCTGGACTCCGGAAAATGAGGATCCGCCGCCACCTGGTAGTCGTTGTCATAGACAGTAAACCAGCTCCCCGTTTGGATATGGAACAGAGATTTGTAGCGCAAAAGACGCTTTGATATGTCCACTGACTCCCCTTGGAGCTCACTTTCATTGTGGCGATTCAGGTTCGGATGCTTGTCGTGAAACCTTTCTTTCTCGCCTTCGCAAATGATGATTTGACGCACCAAGTAAAGTAGCTGAACTTCTTCTGGTTTGACATAACCCCCTCCAGTTTTCCAATGAGCCAAATCCAACTCCGACTGTGTCTTCAAGCATTTAGCGAGAACCTCAATTCTCTCAGCGGTCCGATGAGCATCTTCTAAATCGCCATCTATGATGCGTTTAAACAAAAATCTTTTGATTTGTTTCAAAATGATATTTGTAGAAGATTGAGCTGTGACATTTGTGATGGGAGTGTCTACCTCTTCTTGACGTTGCTCGGTCGCTGTCAACTTTAGGTCTCCGTTTTCAAGCACCGTTTCTGATGTAGGAATCAGTTTTTTGCTCTTTACTCCCGCCATGGAGTCGTTATTGCTCGTAGAGGAAAGCAATGCGATAGCAGCTCGAAGCTCTTTGGCTTGAGCTTCGTATTGAGCGGCCTCATACAAGCAAAGATCCTTTTCCGTGCCTTGGCTACCGAAAATTCCCCACCCTCGGGACTTCGCAACTTCGAGGATGTGATCAGTCTTACTCAAAAGTTCTTCATGAACATCAACCAAAGAAGGTTTAAAAGCATGAGCGAGTGCCTCCACCCGTTTATTCATCAAAGACGATAGCAAGCGAGCCAGAACGCCTGTACGCTAGACCGAAATGAGTATGGGCCTGCAACCCTGGCGCAGAAGATGACCTGTACGAATGTCGAAATAAATCGATTACATGAACCGCATATGACACATGATGTGAAGGGAAGGTCTACACATGTGAATGGTGCCGTGCACTAGCGCGCAGTCCTTTATGAGCTTGGCTTTATTCCTAAGTCGTGGGATAAACATGTTACCTATACCCGAGTAACGGCTTTTTCAACCCAACAGGAGGTCACTTACAAGGAGCACGATGCTATATCCCCTGAAAGATTCGTGCGACTCATTTTTTCCTCGGTACAATTCATTGTTTCCCAATAACACCTCGGAAAAAGGATCTGACATGTCAAGAATAATTTGCCTGGGCTTGCTTTTAGCCCTGTGGTCGACAAGAAACCGACTCTCAACGGCCGCGGTTGCCAGCACCTCAACTCCCACATGGCCTCAAAAAGGGCAACGAAACAGTATGGCAAATCAAGCCCAAGAACCGTCCGTTACTCCGAGCCGATGGGATTTGAATGCCTTTCATGCCTTTGTCAAGGGTCGGACGGGGGGAATTTGTTCGGCGCCAGTGTCTCTGCCTACAACAAACGTCTATTGGGTACTGCATGGCCAGCTCTCTAATCCCTTTACAGGGGACGTCATAGCCGAAGTACGAGGTATAGAAGTCGTGCGATTTGTGGGCTATGTGCAGGCACCAGGGCAACAAAGAGGGAACATATGTGGATCCCATCCTGCCGTAGATCTGCCCAAATCACAAAGTCATGCCATGCCCGGTACGCGGATGTGCTTGCAATTGAAGGATTCTCAGCCTAAAGTGACGGAGACAGGCGAGGAAAAGCGGCACGTTGATATACAAACTGCATCGCTTCAGCGGTGGTGCGCATTGGCCACCTCAGTATCTGCCAAAACGTTCCGATACTTTGAGCCTTGCACAGGGCGACCCTTGTTGAGATTTCGACCAGGTCCTCGCGCCAAAGTTCGAACAGTCCCAGCCGCCATCACAACCAAGCAAGTCATCACATATGCCTTGTCACATTCCGGTAGCTTACACTTGGTGGCAGAATCCCTCAATGGTGGTCTTGTGGCGGTGAAAAATGAAGCTGCCGGGCCAGTGCTAGTGTCACAGAAAAGAAAATGTATCTTATGCTTTCCGCCTAAGCCACCAAAGAAATTTGAACTATCTTTACTCATGTGGCCAGGCTCCAAAAGAGGCAATCGTGATTATAGCAGGAATGAAGGCAAAGCTTCAGAAGAGAGAAAGGTGGATGGCAGTAGACGGAGATTCCCGTGGAGGTCCCTCGTGCAGTTCGGCACTTCTTCTGCGCAGCCAGCTTGCCGTGAGCTCTACACTCTGACCACGGAGCCGCTGCCCAAGCAGCGTGGCCGTCGTCCACGGATAAAATATCTTCGTTATGGAGAGGCTCCTCACTGGTGTGGGGCAGGGAGGGTCTGCCACCTTGCCCTCGACGGCACTAGGTTCGACCGATTGCAGGATGTTCCCAAGCGTTACAGAGAGCTCTTCTTTCCCACGACGACAACTGCGCCCTTAACCGACGAAAGCGAGAAGAAAGTATCAGCAGAGCTGCCTCCGCAGTCCGTTGAGGCCTTCTTGGAGGAAGCCAGAGGAGTCCAACGGGCAGAACGCGCTCGGTTTCCCTTTTGCAGGTTCGTCCGGGAGTTTGGATGACGCCGTTGAGACCGTCAGCCAAAGTGCAATAGCTAGAGTTTCGAATGAGAAAGCAAGTAATTTTTACAGACTGAACACGCGTTAAACGAGCATATTCATTATAATTGGTTGTTAGCTGTTAAGACTTTATTCGTTTACAGATTTTTCAAGACATACAAGCCAGCGAGTAAATGAAGGAGAAAAGGTTTGGGGAAGTGTGAAGACGACTTTAAAAGCCTTGGGCGTCCTCGAGAGCATGTAAGAGAGTATATTGGCATCAGATTTCTTGTTGCATCCAATATCCTGCTTGGTCCATTCAGGCAAAAAAAAGACGAGGCGCCCGCCTGGGACCAGCACACTGGCAGCAATATCAATTAGGGCGAAAATCACAGGTATGATAGTCTGCTGACGAGCTGTGGCTGCCTTCGTATCTGTCGCAGTTTCTGCTTTTCCAAACACCTTAGCCTTGATATTGTAGGGCGGATCGGTCACAATGCTGTCGTAGTAACCGGAGCGGAACAGGGGATGAAGCTGACGGGAAAGTATGTCTGCCTGAGTAAGAACAGGTACTGGGGACGTCAAGGAGTCTACCCACTGGGAGAAATCGTTTTTATCGTATGCAAATGACTTGATTATTAGTTGCTTGTTCACACGGCTTTCGCCTCCCATGAGCTCTTGTGCAGCATCGCTTCCAAACAACTCTTCGGCGCCTAACAGGCTCGCAGTAAAGAGCAAACTTCCCGAGCCCATGAACGGGTCAAACACTCTGCTTCTTTTCCTCACCCCACCCATGTTATTCATTACCCACGCAAGCTCGGGATCCATGGCTGTAGGCGAAATGAAGGTAGCCTTTTCTCTGTAAGCGGCCAGTGCTTTTAATACTCCACTACGGGGCCGTCGAGGCTTTGAGGCAAACGTGTAGCCCTTGCCCGTACCGGGGCCCTGAGCCAAGCGGAGGCACAAAAGCACCTGACCACATTTTGGGAAAATGAAAATGAAGAAGTCGAGCTCAGGAGGAGGCCCTCTCTCGTCTAATTGTCGTAAAGTGGGATCAAGACCAGCGGTGCCGTGCAAAAAAGGTTGAAATGCATTCACAGCATTTTCTTTCTGACGAGAGGACAACAGAATTTCCTCGTTCTGATCCGAAACTCCTACTACCCCCACGCGCCATCTTTTCCCCAACTTTGTTGATAAAGAATATTTGGGGATCGTGGTCGAAAACATTCCTTTCTTGTGATTGTATCCTTTGCTGTTGCTCGCCTTGCAGGCGGAGGCAGCAGTGTCGCTGGGGTTCTTGCCAGCTGCCAAGAGATGAAAGAGACCGTATGTCAAAATGCAACGTCGCGACACGTCCGCGAGGTCTTTTGTGAAATACGGACCTACAATATCATCTCCATACCGAATGCTGTAAAATGGTATTGTCGAAGAGTGGAAAAATGGTCTAAGTGCTAAGCTTTTTGCAAATGTACTGCACTGTGAGGTATTTAAGGCCGCCAGAAATTCAAATTGCGGCAGCACGTAGTTCTTCTCGACACCCGTGCAAAAACCCTTGGTGTTACGACTGGGATGACGAAAGGCGATAACTAGGTCCTGATAATGAAATCCGTGCTGGAAGCTACGAGCTGGTAACAAGAAGAGAAGAATGAAGAGGAGGACATACGACAGCTTCTCCCCTCCCCTTCTTCGCGCGTGATGTTCATCTTGCGGCTGAGGCATTTTTATATCAAATCACCTGAGTGGATGACATGGCTAATATCTAAAAGGATGAGATATTTTGGGGAGTGTGAGCAGTAGCAACAGCAATGGAGGCATTGTTGGCATCCAGCGCGACCGCTGATTGCTTAACGGCTGCCTGGCCGTTGACATCTTCACTTTCAAACTTCCCATTCCTTAGTTCATGCTCCGCCCGCCGAGTTCTACCTCACCATGTTTCCAATACCATAGGATGACTAATGCAGGCGTGGACGAGAAGGGTGTGGTGGCGTCCTTTTGGCATACATATCGGGTTGGTGCGTACATCACTCGCGAGTTGGCCAATGATGCGAGTCTCATCGCATTCGAGCTAGGCGCCGGGTTCGCAGCAATCGTGGGCCTGGGAGTGTACGAGGGGACGCTTGTTTCAAGGCAAGGCATGGACGGAGGCGCAATAAAAATGTCTCAGCCCTTGCGATATGCCTTGTGGACAGCCTTGCCCTGTGCGGCAGGGCATATTTTGCCCTCAGGTGCAGTGCTGCGGAACTTGATGAAGGTCCCTGCCACGACGACGCCATCGCTCATTTCAAGTATATCAGAGTCTGCTGCTGCAGGCCCGGGCATGCTTAAGGTGAGAAATTTGCAAGCTGGACGGCATGTGGTAGGCTTGGCGACATTGATTGGCACGACTCTGCAAGTTGGAGCAAGCATCCAACGAGGCCGACAGTTTTACCGGGCACAAGTCCTGGATGGTCGTGAGCCTCCACTGGCGCCGCCAGATGCTGTGCGCATTTCACATCGCCCTCCAGCTTCTGCAGGCGACGCTCCAGCTTTTCATGTCGTTCTAATGGCCGATGCACAAGATAAATTGCCTTGGTGGGGAGAGGGGGGGAGAGTGTCCAGGGCAATGCCGCACCGATGGTGGACAAGGGCACAATGGATCACGGATCCACGGGAGTGGATGGGCCTACTGCCATCCCCCAATATTGCATCTCTCCGATACACAGATATGAGACCACTCTTTTTGGAGGCGGAGGTGTCAGCATCGTCTAGGCCGCGCGGCTTGTCCCTGAACCTAGCCCTTGAAAGCCTCCGGGCTGGTGGGCGCGCAGGCAGCCGCGGGCCCCGGGTGGTTGGCGGCGGCGAGGAAGGAGTAGTGAGGGTACTGATGGCCAGTGGAGAGTGTCTTCGGTCGCCTACGCGGCGTATGGTGGAAGAGAGTGGGGCAGTGGACCTGATGGTAGATGGAGAGGCCGCGGTGGCGCTGGCGGCATTGGCTTGGATGGAGGAGACTCCCTACGCGTCCGCTTGGTCCGCTCTCGCTGCCCAGCGGACGCGAGAGGAGGAGGCAAAGATCAGCGCCCGCCGGGAAGGGAGCTCAGTCTGGAAGGGTCTTGAGCAATGGAACGCATGGGCGGAGCGCCTTCCCGTATCGGAGGCCGTCGGGAGGCCCTGGCGGTGGCTGGCGGGAACATGGGAGACGATGGGTCGGCGGGTGCGGTGGCTACTTAAGGGAGGGGTGACAGCTAGGGACGCATTGGAGGAGTACAAAGTTGTAGTGCTGGTCCATGACGCGGACGCTCCGCGGCTGAGCCAGCGTCTTAAGCTTAAGGAGCTCCTGCAGGCAGCCGGATGGGACGTGTGGGGGCCAGGCACGTCCGCATCGCGTCTGGTGGGGGACCGGGACGCCCTGGTGCCCGTGCTGGTTTACTGCCAAGATGATGCTACCACGCTGGAGCGGGCGCGATTCCTGGTCCGCGCCGGTAGGCCCCCGCAACTGACTTGCGCCCTGGTGGAAGACCCTGAAAGCGCGTGTCCCTGGCTGGCCGGTGGAAGGCCGATCGTCGATGACCGCGGCAGCGACACGGAGGCTAAGCCCACCATTTTGAGTGTGAGCGACGTGCACGACAAGATATTTGCCTTTATACGGGGCCGCGTCAAGGAAGGGAAATCAATCGCAGAAGTACAATCCGAGCTTGACGACTCGACCGGCTTGATGCCCTCCAGCACGAGGCGGGAGTAATTAATGAGTATGATATACCTACTTGTACATTTCAGTGCGTACAACAGTGACAGACAAAATCGCCGCCGGGAAATTTGGGCGCTGGCTTGTAAGACAAAGTTAATGAGGGGCAAAAAATGGGAGTTTGCACACATAGACGAAATGAACTCAGAATTTTACCCCCAACCACCCTCTTGGGGTCCAATTTTTTGTGCAAAAGGGTTGCTTTTTCTTTTGGCCCTTCTCTCCCCCGGACAGCCCCTATTCGAAACTCCTGGCTCCGAGAACGGCGAGACGGTAGCGGTCAGTCCCTTTCAGAGCCTCTGAACCCCAAGCTTAGCAGCTGTAGTGCCTCCTCCGACGTGCCTCCATTAATCCGCTTTCCACTACAATGCTTTCGATTTTACTTCACGTGTTTCTTGATGATAGCAGATTTCTCCTTGCGAGCTACCATCAGTTTGAAACGGTCGAAGTCCGTGAGGGCAGCGCGCTTCGCCTTTGCCACAAGTTTCTTGCACCACGTGGTTTGCTCCCACCGTGCTACAATCTTCTCCGTTGCCCAGGCTTTCTTTAGGGTCTTCTCGCGGGCGTTTCGCGGAATCTTCACCTTCAAATCAGTCAGAGACACCCGCTTCAGAGGAATGACTTGCCGCAAAACACCAGAGTCCGGCCCATCCACCAATATCTAATGGTCGAGTGATTATAATGGTTACATGTGAATTTGAGAATACATCTCATTAAAATAATTGACCACTTCTTTGCCTGGTCACCGCTGCTACTAGCTTCCCGCTTGGACACCCGAGGTCCCTGCTAGCCTCCCCTTCACACCCCGGTCCGTCATGGAGCGGATTTTATCTCAACCGCAACATCAAGAAGACGTCACACACAGAAAAGAGAAAATTTACAAGACCCCATCTTCTGACATCCAATAGACGAGAAGGCAGCGCTCACCTTGTTGCCGTCCACAACGTCGATGATTGTCGCTAGCTTCCCGTAGTCAGGACCATAATTTACCAGCACCACCCGACCGATCTCTACAAAGCGTGTGAATAACTATATTGTGTAATGGGTAGGAAAATTTCTTAAAAACCTTGTCTTGTTACAATGGTACAGCCTTCTACCCCTTCCAACACAGACTCCTTTCAACGAGAGCATGTCTTCTCTTCTTAGACGAGTCTCCTTCCTGGAAGCATTTCTCTGACTCTCTTACCTTAACCATCTTGACTGAGGCCTCAGAAAAACTACAAGAGTACCTGTGCGAGGTGGTCGTATAGAGTGGGCATGACGGAGGACAAGCGAGGACACGGAGACAACAAAGCGGCTGCGACGACGAAGCCGGGATTCTGGTGGCGGAGGACACACCGAGTCGCCACAGAGCCGTCGCACTCAACTGCAGGGTCAGCATCCCATGCGCTACCAAGAACTTTATTTTCGTCGTAGGTAGCAGTTGAGTACCACGAAGGGTTGGGTATAAGCAGGGAAAGCATTCCGCAAGCGCGCGGTGGTAAAGGAATGGAAGGCGAGGGCCGCTCGCTTGTGGCGGCGGGCGATGGCACACTCCGCGGCACACAGAGCGTACGCTGGCCAAAGCTCACTGAGAAGCATCCGACAGGGCCTTTGCGGGCACGTGCAACCCCTGATTATGCGCACACGTGTGTATCTACAGTTAAGGCATATTTTAGAACACTCTGCGCTACCCGCGGACTCCACTTCGTCGTGACTTAGAGCTGCATTATGCTCCAAGGCAATGGACTCTCGCAACGTTGCAGACTTGCGATGGCTAGCCCGCCTATTCCCCTCCGCATTATCTTCAATAGATGAAAATCAAGAGAAACGCGAGGTACTTTGTCTGATTACCTTGCTGCAATCGGCGGATCCGCTCGTAGGCCACACGGCGACGTCCCTGCTTGTGGAGGCCCTGCGGCAGGCCAAGTCCGGTTCCTCCAAAGCTCTGGTGCTTGATGCCTTATGGCATCTCCCGGACCAGGATCGCTGGGCGGCTTTGGAGCGAAAGCGACTCACAAATCTTCTGGAAGCATATCGGCGTATTGTAGAAGAGGTATGCTGTGGACACGGGGATCGGGAACAAGGGCTGGAGGCGCCGAACGAAAGAAAAGCGACCGCTACTTGCCGTAAGGATAAGGCAACGGGAGACTACGTGCGCCGCGTTGTAACGCAGGCGTTGCCCACCTTGCATGAAGCAGCTGTGCAGTCCTTTGCAGCGTCTGTCACACAAGATGGTGGTTTGCGCGATGAAGCGGAGTTGCCTTTAGTCTGGGTTTCAAGGCTAGGCTCGACGCTGCTGCAGAGCTACGAGACGGAGGGGAATACGGGGTACAACGACAACCACGCCGTCCAAGAGCCTTTCACGAATAGAAAAAGCACATATGAAGTGGAGAAACGTCAACTGAACAAGTTATTGGCGTCGTTATGCCAAAGGTGTTGGCTGGCAACAGAGGGCGTTGCGTACGCCCTGGAATCGCGTCGACACCTGCTAGAGCTCGCGCTCTTGCTCCTGCACAGTGTAAGTGCATCTGGAGCAGAGAACGTTGATGCTCTTAAAGAGGAATGTCAGACTGTTGAGTATTTGATAGGCTTGTGTGATGCACATTGGCATGACATCGAGGTGAGTGAGTGCGACAAGCAGGAAGCGAAAGAGGGGAAGCCCCCTGCATGCTCATTGGTCCGTCCCGTGCGACCTAGCGATTTGTTTGTAAGCAGCATGGCCCTCTGGACCGGATGTGTGAAGCACATTGTCTTGGGGCGAAAGAGGTGCAATGGCTCACTGCCAGAATGGGAGGCTCTCTCCTTGCGTCTGCTTGGCAGCCCTTTCTGCCGAAGCCATGTGTTCGCACTCACCCAGGAGGGACAGAGACGGGTGCTAGTGAGCTGTCTAGCTGAGTACGACGACAAACTCATGAGTGTACTGCGTGACATGCTGCTCGTGCACTGGAGCCTCTCCATCCTCCGAGAGGCCCCGTCAGAGGGGAAGAGGTTAGTGGGTTCGTTTCTGGCTGCCTCCGAGCCCATTGCCCTCCTGCACACCCTCCTCGATCGCCTGCCCAATGAGAGCGCGGAACAGCTTTTTTTGGAATTCTTCCTGTCTGACGAGACCTGCGCTCTAGAGTATTTGTTGAGTCTGGCCAAATTTATGATTTGGCAGCAGCAGGAGCGCAGGGAGGCATGGAGACATGGGGAATCTAGTCCCTTAAAGAAGAGTGGAGTTCCTCACAAGTCTCCGGAAGCAACGGTGAGAGCGTTTTTGCAGCGACTGAGACAGCGGCTGGAGGACTGGGCCGCGAAACGCCTCTTTCCCTTTGACCCGGCCGTCCTTGTGGCAAGGTTGCGGCGACTTGAGCATTCTTAGTTCTTTTTTCCGGTGCAACGAAGCACAACGCCCACATGAAACTATACATATAAAGAAACGACGCAGGCGTAGAACTTGACACCATCCAATATAATTGATTTGGTGTATTTACCGCCGTACATATGGAATACATCGTGTGCAGAACGCAAGAATCTACCTATTTCTGAGCCTCTCCAATAGCCTGCGTTGTAGGGCCACCGACAGAAGCACTACTCCGGGCCCGAGGATCATCCCCATGAAGAGATCTGCCAGGTCAACCCGACGAAGGCGTTGCCACAGGGACGGGACGGGTAGTGACCGAAGAGGCGGGGGAGGAAGGCCGTAAGGCTGGTCGCTCTCAGAGATGAAGGTGTAGTGGGCCTGGGCGACTAAAGGAACGAAAGTCGCCTCCAAATCTGGTTGAGCTGGATCTCGCACTACTTTCCGCACTTCAAAGCAGGTCGAAATCGGGGTGGAGGGCTCTGTGGCCTCGGCGCTTTCTCTCCCCTGCCGGGCCCGCGGCGAGGCCTTTACAAGCTGCACCTCTCTGTAGCGGGTGTGCAAAAGGTTGGCCACCACCATATGCACGCCGTACCGCGCCACCGCCCCCTGCGCTTTTTCCAAGAGCACGTCTGTGTCCGTTTCCAGCTTGAAGGACACGACAAATGCGTGCGGGGCCCACTCTCGCCGGAGAAGAGAAAGACACTTAGGCACAGCGCGCAGGTTCAGCGTCAGTCCATCCCACTCCTCAGCCTTCCCCTTCACATCTGCTTGCTTCCTCTGCCGGTGCTTCCCGGTGGACTGGATCTTGTGGTCGGCCATCTCGGAAGCCGGAACGTAGAAGTCACTCACCGCACAGGCCAAAAAGAACAGGGCATTCTGTCTAAAGGGAGCAAGGCAGCGAGCGGCAGATTGTAGGATGAGAAGATAGTCTGTCACTGTCTCGTAAGAAACCTGCAGCAGCGTACCCTCCTCTCGCGCCTCTTGATACGCCTCAAGCGCCGCGCACAAGGAGGCGGCCGCTCCTCCTTTGGCGTTCAGAACCAAGGCCCCGGTTTTCTCTCTCACGCGCAAGGCATCCATCAGAGCTCCGTCTACGTGCTCCGCGACCTCCGTCTGGAACGTCCTGGAGAAAGGACAAGATGTCCCTGGACGATGCAAAAAAATGACTGCATAGCCCAGTCGCAGGAAGTATTCCGCCGAAGCCGCCCCGCGCTTGCCTGTGCTGAAATTTTCTATGGATCGCACAGTATTGCGCTCCAAAGGCGCAGCGGTGCCTCCGGAGGTGACCAATACGATGGCACGATTTTGCTCCAAATAGCCGGCCGCAAATTCGCGGATGCGATTGGTGGCCTCTAAGACGATTGGCGTTGTATTGTGTGTCACGTTGCTTGGTTCGAAAAAAGCATCTGATTGCTGGCCAGCCGCTGCTGTCATCGCGCCGTCAACTTCAGGTGTTTCGTCCAGAAAGTGATACAACGCGATGTTGCACCAAAAACCTCGACCTGTCTGGTTATCTTCGAGGGCCGGGAGAAAAGGTTGAACACTGGGCAGGTGAGGCCATGCATAGAGTTGCGTCTGATAGGCGCGGGTTGTCCATGTCTAGAACGATAGTTGCTGCGGGCAAAATGAGGAAGAAAGGAAAAATAACAAGCCAACGCATGCATGAAGGTTGTTCTACGCTTTCTCGGAAACCTTTTTTTGCTGCTTTGTCTGCTGGGTGATGAGCGATCGAGGACGGAAAGAGGGTTAGCCAGATTGGGGACTCCCTACATGCCACATGGAAGACTGCCCCCGTCTTTAAGCCACGGTATCGGGTGCCCTTCCTCCGATGGTCTAAACATGATGCACCGATATCGTTATCGGTGGTTGCCATCCTAGCTAACACGTCGAAGCGCGTGAGGGCGCCCTTAGATTCGATGGGACTGTTCACTACTCTTGGTCTGGTCTTGGCGGAGGTTCCTCTTTGGACAGTGCCACATATCTCTGATTCCCACGCACTCACCAATTTCACAGGACCGCATTTAAGGTATTCTCATGTCCACTCTCGAAGTCACGGACTTGCCAGTGCCTGCTAAGGATGAGCGCTTCCCCTCCGTCAATCAGGCTCTAAACTGCTGGTACGTGACGAGGTTCAGGGTGAGAGCGCAGGGAAGTGCTATGTAAACGTGTATGGAGTGTGCGTGAAACTAATAAGTGCGTTAACTCATTAAGCTGCAATTGAACTTGGGGGGGTGTTTTTCGTGCATCGTTAGGCGTGGTAATTTAGGAATAAACTGGGCTCTCCATTATTTTGCTCATTTGTTGGTAGGAAACACTTCATCGCACTGAAGTAAGCAAGAATCTCATGACTCCGCCCGCACATATAGGAACAAATACAACGAGTGGGTTCTATGCCTGAAAAAAAATGAGAAAGATGAGAGCAAATGCTTTTTGCCGCGCTTTAATATGCGTGAATTGTGCCCAACGGAATGGGTTGAGAAGTGGGATGCCGACCGGGGCGAAGGCAAATTTGCGGGCCTTCAAGAGGACGACGCGTGAGTTGCATGCATTTTGTCGTTTGTTGGTTGGGTTGCTACCGGGTCTCTGGGATGAAGCGTGGAGAAAGTGTGGATACGAGTTGGGGTAGAGTGTGCAGGGATAGGAGCGGAGGGGGATGACAAGAGTAGGAAAATCTCGAGTCTGAAGGCCACGATCAGCGCACGCAGCTTAAATGACGACCCCGCCGTAGCTGTACTTAAGTGGATATTGGTTTGACAAGACCTCTCTTCTCGTTCTCTGCCATTCGATACTCGGCACAAAGGACAATAGATATAAACACAACATTTACCACCTGACAGAGCGTCATCGTATTTCCATTTTGCGATCAGATGGCAGCTATTTTCTTCATGTTGTGATCGTAGGCTTATCATTTGTGCACTATTCCAAAAGGTTTCTCTCTAATAATCTCTCCCACGTCGCATTTGAGGCGTCGCGATCAGCGCAAAGTGCCTATATTGATGCTGTCGCTACCATGCTTTCGTATCAGGGTGTGATTGAAACCGACAAAATCAGATATTTGCATCACCTTCTGGTCGTCGACGACATCTACATGCAAAACGGCGGAGAAAGGATCACGAAAAGGTGTGGGCGTCCTCTGCCTCGACCTCAGCACTCTTTGTGCTGCTGCTGCTACTGTTCAAAAGAGTCGTGGTGGCTGACTCCGTAACGGGCGGAGAAGCACCGCCGTCTCCATCGCCCTGCTCATCTTCCACTTCGCATCGCTCCACGCCCCGACCGTCTGACGGCCGAGGAGCGTGAATTGCCCCGGGGGTGACTACCGAGGGGGGAGTCTGGACTCTCATCCCGTCCTCCTGCTTGCCTTCATGGCGCTTGAAGCAATCCACCGTCTCAATTTGCTGCGTCGCTTCTTCCTCATTTCTGGCGGTGGATAAGGCAGTGGCTTTTACTACAGGCACAGTTCCTCCTGACGTGCCCTGCTCCCCTGGCTCTGCCGCCTTATTCCCCTCACTAATTCGGACCAAGGCCTGCGCAAGCTCCTCCTGCAACCTGCTATTCTGCCCCTGCAGGTCCAAAAATTCCTTCTCGGCCGCCCACAACTGGGCCTCACGTTGCCGCAACAAAGCGTTCTTGCTCTTAAGACGAGCACGCAGATTCTGATTTGCGACCTGGAATTCCTTCAGGATGTGCATGTCACCCAAGGTCACAACATGGTCATCGTCATCCCATCCGTTCACTTCCTCTCCATCCTCTCTCCCAAGCCCGCCTTCCCTCGAACCGCCTTCCACCTCGTCTCGTGAGCGCTTCTTCCGTCTTCGCGCTTCTTTCCCCGGGAGTTCCAAGACCACCGCCTTCTCATTTGCAATGCTACGACGCAGCTGAGCGTGCCCCTCCAGACACCGTCGCAGCAGGGTGGCTTGCTCCTCTAGTGCTCCCTCGAGATGATCTCGTTGTGACATGGAGGTCTTGTAAGGGAAGGAGTCTTCGAACCTTAGCTGGGCGATGACCCGCGCCACCTCCCCCCTCTCCATGTCTTCGCGCTCCGCCTCCTCCGACATGTCGGGAAAAGGCCGTTGCGTAGAGGCATGTAACATTGGTGCCATTCGCACATACTCGGCCCATTCTTCCAAAGGCTTGGCCGGCGTAAACTCTCCAACGCTACCCCACTGCAATCCTTTGATTTCCACAAGCTCTGCCCGCCAGGCGACGCCACTCCCACCACCAGTGTCGTTTCCCGAGGCTGCCTTGCTACCTGTCAGCCCGCTTCCCCGCGACATCTGCTTTTCCTCTTCTTCGATCAGCGCCTCCGCAGGTGCGATTTTTTTCCGAATGGACTCCACATAGCGCCCAGCGTTGCCTCGGAGGGTGTCCAAGGCCTCCAGTATCGGCAAAATGCTCGTATCTTTGTCTGCTTCACCGACGCTCCGGCCGCCCTCTTCTGTCGGCGAGAAATTGAACACCTGTTCTCGCAGCACGTCCAAATCATGCAAATACTCGTCCGCGGTTTGGTAGTGTCCTGTACGAATTCGATGAGCAATCCCTACTACGTCCAAAAGAGCGTCCTCATCCCTATCATTGCCCCCGGCCTTGCTCCTTCTGTTGGACTTGGATCGTACCGCACCATTTAAAAAGGGCCGCATGAATGGCAAAGCCAGGTAGTTGGTGGCGAGCCTAGCCCACGAGCGTTCTAGTAGTACAGCCAGCTGTATTCTCGGCGGTGGATTCTTGCAGTTAATGCACTGGTTTGAGTCCTCGTTTGAGACTTTTTGCTTCCCCATCATGGTTACCGGGGCTACCATTGGAGCCAAAGCGGGGGGAAGGTGGGAGGGACAGTAGGCGAGCGGACACGACCCACATTTCCACAGCCGACGTTCATCTCCCGTTGGTTCGCACTGATCCCTCTTGGTCTTACTCGTTTTGCTGCTGGAGGTCGACCCCTCGGGCACTGTGCTTCGCTTCTCCGCCTCGGGAGCTAATGTTGTTTCCCCTCCGTTATGATCCGAAGCCCCACGCGTGTGGGTAGTAAGGCTTCCGTTACCCAAAGCAGCGACCTTCATCTCCCCTACGGGGGCCGTCCCCGCCATCCCTTGCTTCGCCTTTGCGTCCAGGTCCGCTTCCGAAATGCGGCAAACAGCGCATCGGTGGCGCGGGCAAAAGAAATGATCGCCCCATGTGGCGAAGCCCAGGCACGGCTTGTGGTAGACCTTTCGACAAGCTGGAGCATCGCACTGAATAAGCATACCTGGCTCCGTACAAATGAAACACTCGAACTCAGAGTCGTCCGAGCTACTGCTTCCTGCACCCACACCCAAACACTCCCGGCCCGCAAACCCTTCCCCAAAACTCCCGCCCCAAGCGCTCCATCGCGCTCTCTTCTCCGCGGCCGCCATCATCGCTAACGCCTCCCGCCGTTTCTTCATGTCCGAAGCCGCTGCTGCGCTGTCGAAACCCCCCCATCGCCGTTCGAGCCCGCGCTGAGCTCCCCGCTCCTCGGAACTGAGACCCGTTGTGAGGCCGTTGGCGACGGGAGAGATCTGGGGAAGATGATCGTGTTGGGAGCGCTGCTGATGGGGCCCCCGCATGTGAGACTGGTGCCGCTGCATCCCGCTGTCTGCACTGCCAGCCGTCCCTGGCATCGGGGACCAAGCTTGGCGGAAGGGCAGTGGCGCTGGTGCCAAGATCATTGACCCCCCATCGCTGCAAAGCCGGCACCGTGGAGACGTGGCTTTGGCCTGACTTCCCTCCTTATCAGCCTCTACTCCACGAGCGGCCCCCGTTCTCTCCATCGAAGCGCACCTAGAATGGTATCCTGATCCGCAAGACCGACAGAGGAGAAAGCCAGGTTCCTCCCCGCGTGGAAAAGTGCAGCCAAGACAACTCTCTGGGAGTCCGTGTGTCCAGACTGCCCCTAGAGCGGATGCATGCGCCTCAATCCCGTTTGCACACGCTCCTCCGGTGACCGCAGCAACGGCAGCAGCTTGAGCCCGGGTGTGTGGTGGGGGCGCCCCGCCAGCCGAGGTGTGGGGGGGCGTGAGGCCAGGTAGGCGAGGTAACGCCCGGGAACTGCGGCTCATGTCTCTCTTTCCAGAGGCGGATGGCCTCTTCCACTCCCGCCACAAATTTCACGTTCTTCGTGACCTTGGAGTTTGTGTTAAAACTCCTGCGCAGCCCCTCGTCGAAGTTGACGAGTGAGGCAGGGTGAATCCATCCGATGTCGTTGGAGCCGAAAAATTTGACGCACACCTGTGTAGCTTTCCGCTGGTAGGAGGAGTAACGGCGCTGCTCCTCCTTGGAGGCTGCTCGGGCTGGCCAGTAGGGGTGGTGCCCCAGCTTGGCCCAGAAGCCCGGGGACCGGAGAAGCCTCTCTACCTCCGGGTCTATGCTCTCTGTGGCCGCCACACTGCCGCCACCGCTGGAGGCCATTCTCTCTCCCTGCTGATCTTTCAGATCCTATGCTTTGCCGCGCAACCCCTAATCGCCTAGAGTCCGCCTCTCGCCGCGCTGATCATCCACTTGCCTGTCCAATGTACAAAAGTCGTGGCGTAAATGAAAGGAAGTGCTTGAGATGCAAACGAGTTGGTCAAATATACAGTGTAAAGCGATTGACCTCCAAGCATTGGCGGGAGGCAAAACACAGCCCTCGGAAGGTTGAGTCAGCCACATGCACAGGCAAAGTGCACCACGCTTCACGAGACTTCGCCATCAGATACCGCCAATTCTTCGGGCACCTACTGAATGGCATTGAATCACACAATTTCAAAGCAGTTCTGACGAGTTTTGAAGCCACACAAAAGGCATTAATGAAGACGTCTGGGTTTTGCTGTGCCGGCGTCTTCACTCTTTGGAATCGACTGGGGGGTCTGTCTCTAAAATACGAGAAATTTGCTGCCAACCACCCTTTTTCGCGAGCGTTATTCTTGTAGGTGGCGTGGATGAGCTCAAGCGTGGATAACAGACGAGCTTCAAAGCTCCAACTTGTCTCCTCCAACATCTTCACACCACAAACGATCACAACCTCGCATTTCCCATGCTCCACATGACCCATACCACCCATTGTCGCATTGAATATCATCAAAAGGCGCCAGCAAGAGGCGCACACGTAGAACTCGTGAGGAGCGGTCCCTCCCTTCACCGTTCGATCTCCCATGGCGTCCTCTCTACGCTGATAGAAGAGAGGATCAAGGAGTGTGACATGTCTGCGGTAAAGCTCCAGATGATCGCTCCCGTGCAAAGGGTCACACTCTACGTTGTGACGGGGTTTACTAAGAGCTTGCAGAGGCCCCGTCCCAGTAGCGGAGTCCCAGCGCACCGCTATTCGGGCGCTTTCTCTTCACCTCCACCCCGCCACCCCACCTCCTCCTGCCTTCCCTTCCGCCTCCATGGCTGGCTTCTCCAAGTAGCACTCCCGACCTAGACTATCATTCGTATTCGCGCGAATCCTGTGCAACGGGAGGATGGTAAAGAGAACGAAGATGAATGATATGGGAGCGCTGTGAAGGCAGTAGATGGAGTTTGCCGTAGCGAGGCCTTCAGTAGCCAGCGGTTCCTCGCTGTTGGCCTTCCTCTACTTGAGCCTGACGGCAAGTGGGAAAGGTACCATGCAACATCTTTCCTGCGAGCCAAAGTTCATACACTTGCGTCAACACGATAGAAAGAGACACAGTCCATATGTGTATACCAGAGAATGTTTTCATGGTGTCGGTTACGAACGCTCATGCTAATTCATCAATGCGTACCTCTCCACTTTCTTCAAGGCCGCCGTGTGGATGTTCTGCATTGTGTCTTACTAATCAAATCAATTTATCATTTTTAAAAGACGTATACTCATTTGGTCGATAGCTAACTCTGCTATATGGTAGAGCGGAGCTGGGGGAGGGTCGTGCCATCTTGAGGTAAGTCGCCGTGTCCTACTCAAGGGGCCAAAGGGGGCCGTCCCGCTGGACGTCGACATAGTCCTCGGCATTCTGATAAAATAATCCATATATCACGACAATAGTACGCATGGGACAAGGTAACAGAGGTTTTACACCCACTGGTAGTTGTTCAAGTACCTTGTGGGCACCAGCGCTGGTACTCTTGGCGGTCCAGATGACCGCGACGCGCGGGTGGGTCCTAGGCGCGCGAGTCCGGCCCTTGTCTTCCTTCCTCTCAGTTCCGGCAAATAAGGCTTCCTTGCTTCGCGAAATTCATAAAAAGGCGCCCAGTCCATGGATACAGGTGGCATCGCGATGGAATGGGGTTGGCAGTGACGAAACGCAAGCTTGGGAAGGGATTATAATTTCCCCCATGGTGGTGCCTCCCCCCATCCCCTCGCCGCCTCCTGCGACATCGACAACGCCCTTGACAGACGACATCTTATTCCATCCACCCACCGTCATTGCACGCGGAGGAAGCAGCGGGGAAGGAGGGCAGTCTTCCCGGAGCCTCCCCACATCCCGACTTGGAGACGGCGTATTGGAGAGAGGGCGGGTGCATGGGGCGCCTCGATTGACCCCACTGTTGCGAGATGGACAGCCCCCTGCCACGCCTCCTGCTTGCTTACACCGGAAGACATATTCCAGCCCGTCAGCAGAGGTCGACGCCTCGAGCGTGTGGCTCCCGACCGCCGCACGGTCCCTGCCTCCGCGAAACACAAACGACAGCAGAAGCGGCGGCGGTGCCAGGAGACCCTCACCGCGCCTTTCCACGGTTGCAGACCCAGCAGTCTATCCCTCTGACGAAGGCACAGCCCCCAGCTCACAGGCATCGAAGGCTCCGGCACCACTGTCGCTCCGGGGACGTGAGAGGCCCGCCACCCGACCGGAAGCAGCCAGGAGGGACGTTGCCCGGGCGGGCGACTCGTCGAATGCACGGGGGCTTCTGCGTTTTGCCGATGAGACAGAAGCCGTGGAACCTGTTCCCTATGTCACGATTGCCGCGGCCGCGCCAGTGAGCGTGCAAGGGGTAGTGAAACGTATCACCTTCGCAAGCACCGAGACGGGCTTCGGGGTGCTCAAGGTTGAAAGAGAGGGCTCTCAGGAGCTGGTCACGGTTGTGGGCAAGTTTGGGCCGATCAGTGTGGGCATGGGGCTGTTGGTCCGCGGGGAGTGGCGACAAGATGCTCGCTGGGGGAGACAGCTTGCAGCCCACGAGTACAAGGAGACTGCCCCCGCCACCCAGGAAGGAATTGAGAACTACCTTGCCAGCGGGCTGGTGAAGGGAATTGGGCCAGTGGCAGCCCGGCAAATCGTCCAGCACTTTGGCGCGGACACTCTCCAGGTTCTGAACGAGGCACCAGAGCGGCTGATCGAGGTGGAGGGGATCGGGAAGAAGCGGGTGCAGATGTTCGTCAAGGCCTGGCGCGACCAGCGGGAGGTGACGGAGGTCATGCTCTTTCTCCAGTCGCACAACGTGAGCACCACCCTGGCCACCAAGATCTACAAGAAGTATGGCAAGGACTCGGTAGGGGTCCTGGAGCGGAACCCCTACCAGCTGGCAGACGAGATGGAGGGCGTGGGCTTCCGGACCGTGGACAAGATCGCCGCCCAGCTCCCCGGCTACGACCCCTCCTCCAGCAGGCGGCACCGCTCGGGCCTGCTGTTCCTGCTCAACGAGCAAGCCAATGAGGGGCACTGCTACGGCACACGCCTGGACTTGCTTCAAGCGGGTAGCCGCCTGCTGGGGGCCTCTACTGAGGCTCTTAACAAAGTCGTCAACGAGATGATAGGTGCCAGGGAGTTGATTGCGCACTATTACGAGGAACGTATCCTCTCTTCCAGTGCTCTGGGTCGGTCAAAGGAGCTCGGACGCCAGGGAGAGGCTTTATTCCTTCCATTTTTCGACAGATGTGAGGCCTTCACAGCACGCCGCATCCAGGAGCTAATGACCTCCTCCCCTGTCTCCCCAGTGGTGGCAGCCCTTGCAGAAACGAAAAAAAGGCCGCGCGGGCGATAGAACGCGTGCAGGAGTGGAGTGGCGTTGTCTTCGACGAGGCCCAGTACGCAGGACTCATGACAGCCGCCCGTGGACGCTTGACGGTGCTGACAGGCGGGCCTGGCACAGGCAAGACCACCATGGCTCTGGCTATCATCCGCCTCTTCGAACATGAGGGGGCGGCGGTAGCTTTGGCAGCTCCTACCGGGCGAGCGGCTCAGCGTCTTGCAGACGGGACAGGACTGGAGGCCAAGACGATCCATCGCCTGCTCGAGTATTCGTCGGAGACGAAGGAGTTCGCGCGGGGCCCTGCCAACCGACTGGACTGTGACGTTCTGGTGGTGGACGAGGCATCCATGGTGGACATTGTGCTCATGCACCACTTGCTGGCCGCCCTGCCTGCCTCGGCCTCAGTGGTTCTGGTGGGAGACGTGGACCAGCTCCCGCCTGTGGGCCCAGGCAATGTCCTGCGTGACATCATCGACTCGCGGCAGGTAGCTGTGGTGCGGCTCTCCAACATTTTCCGCCAAGCCGCGCAGAGTGCCATCGTCATGAACGCCCACCGAATCAACCGTGGAGAAATGCCCGACTTTGGAAGTGCGGGGATGAAAAGAGGAAAAAAGGAAGCAAGTCGCGGAAAGCAGCACGTAGGAAAAGACGTCGGCGCTCCTGCTTCGTCCCCTCTTGTAAGTCTTAACGACTTCTTTCTGATTGAGGAAGAAGATCCGACTAAGTTGGTGGCGCTGATCACGGAACTGTGTGTTAAACGCTTGCCCAAGCACTACAAGGTAGACCCTATTAAAGACATTCAAGTCCTTTGCCCTATGAAAAAGGGAGAGGTCGGTACGTTGCACCTCAACACCGTATTGCAACAAGCGCTGAACCCGCGCGGTGCGACAGAATGCGTTCGTTACGGTGGCAAAGAATTTCGCGTGGGAGACAAAGTCATGCAGGTCAAGAATAATTACGAGAAGAACGTTTTCAATGGTGGAGTGGGCACGGTCGTTGAGGCGCGACCTGGGGAAAAGAGTTTGGCCGTGGCGTTTGATGGAAGTGATCCAGCCACCCCACTTGTCACTTATGACGTCACGGAGCTGGATCAGATTATGTTGGCGTATGCGGCGACAGTCCATAAAGCTCAAGGGAGCGAATACTGTGTCGTGGTAGCCCCGCTTTTGCATCGACAGCATTATATTATGCTGCAGCGAAATTTGCTCTACACATGCGTGACGAGGGCGAAAGAGGTGCTGGTATTGGTAGGCTCGAGGGCGGCAGTAGCGAAGGCAGTGAGTAATGACATGCCTTCTTCTCGCAATTCATTGCTACATCAACGTCTGGTTGATCTCGGTGATAATTATGTATGATTTCTACATACCTGTCGACAAAAGGAAAAAACATTTTCACATACCATCTCAATGAGACACCTCCATGTAAACTGCAGGATAGAAACTTCAAGTAAGGTCATATAAGATCCATAAGATCACTGTAAACTGAGAAACATTAATACATAAATGCAGTGTAGTAAAAGAAATTACGAGCGCAATTTATATCAACTCGATATAACGTTCATTTCCAGCGAACTGGCTGGGAGCTGTGCGATAAGTAGTTATAAATAGTAATTGCTGGGTTTCTTATTTTACGCACGTCTGATCCCTTAACACCTATACACGTTGCGATCGTATCGATGCGGCTATTTCTAATTGAGGGAAATTGTACGGGACGAGGAGCCGTGGCGGGCGAAGACTCGTGTGTTTCAGACTGGCATGCACATGCAAGGGTAGCTCACCCGCGACACCTACGCAATAAAGTTTCACCCTAAGTCGGGTCTTCAAACTCTCACATTTTTTGACCGTAGAATTAAATGCATCTTATCCCCAGTTACCACCTGTGTCGTAATTAACGACCTATGGAACAAAGGCAGAAAAAAGCACATTGCTGTCACCGAATCGGTCACCTCTCAACATCGTTTCCCTACGCCCTCCAGTCCTTCATCGAGTACAAGACTTTTTTCGATCAGTTGTACTTGGGGTGCGCGCTTTGTTCCCATCCCGGTGGCTGTGCGGTGCCTTGGACAACTCCTCGTCCTCGAAAATCTTTGATGCTCTTCCCGTTCGCCTCGTCCTTCGCCCGTGACTCCCTGAGCTTGGCCCAGGCCCCTGTCGCCCGCTTTCGATTCGAGACCATACCGATGGCAGCAAAGAAGTCAATGAAAGCCTTCGTAGGGTTAAATTGTCGGGAGATCCCGAACTCAGATGCCGCATAGTCGTAGGGATACCGGTGATGCCAATTGTGCCATCCCTCCCCGATGGCCACCACCGATACTAGCGGGTTCTCGGCGGGCCAGATGGTGGGGTCGTAGGGGTGATCGCCGTATAAGTGGGCGGCGGAGTTCACCATCCAGGTGAAATGCAGGACCAGACAGTAGCGGAGGCCCCCTGCAACCCAAAATGCGTTCCAAAAGGCCTCACCCCAGAAATATCTGGCGACCAGCGCCGGCATGACGAAGCACATGAATTGCGCGAACCACGGGTCCCAGTCACGCTGGAAACGGACCACCGGGTCCGCAGCAAGATCAGAGAAATCCAACTGTTTGCCGCCTTCTACTACCTTCGGGTGTTTCTTAACGATAAGCCACCCCATGTGCGCGAAGAAGAAGCCACGGGTGGCATTGTGAGGATCCGCATCTGTCTCCGAGTACTTGTGGTGAACGCGATGATCCCGGGACCAGTGGTAGATGCTGCCTTGATTCGCAATCGAATTGAAGAGCATGAGGAGGATGCGGTACGGCAAGGTGGCAGTGTAGGAGCGATGCGCCCACAGACGATGGACGCCGGCCGTGATGCCCAACCCGGTGATGGGCCACAGGATGAAGGCCTCCAGAAGGGTCTGCCACTTGCATGAAGGGATGGAGACCAGCCCCATGTAGGCGGCAAGGTGCGCGAGGACTAGGTAGATGATCATGGGCCAATTCAGGTTGCCCTCTTTGTAGTGGTAGACAAGCGCCGACAAGGCATCGCGAGCCAACTGGAAGACCATCTTTTTTTGAGTGCTTTACTTCGGAGGGTTTCTGTCGATGACGATCCCAGGTGATGATCTGCGAGGTTATGTATGAGAGAGAGTGAAGGGATGGTGAGGACATCTACGTGCAGGCTGACCTTGACATTCATGACTCGTGAGCGTGCGTCTCCTGGACGTCAGGACTTCCGTCACAGAATTTCGCTTGTCATATCCTAGGCGGGTTTCAGCGCCCAAACACGAGCGGAAGAGATACATAGAGTCTAATAGTGCGCGCTAACACGTAGGATGGACCAATCTATCATCTCATAGGGACCCGGCAGCTCAAAGGGGAGAAGCAGGGGTAGTGGAGGGTAGGGTAGTCAGGTGTTGGGCCTGGCTCAGACGTCCACGGATAGGCCTGAAGCACCAACACCCAGAGCACTCTTTTGGGCAAGGTGAAAGTGAGTTTCCCATGAATTCACTGATTCACGAGCCCTTCAGTGACCGAAAACCACCACGTATGCCCCACAGCACCCGCCTCGGCTTGAGGCACGCGGCGGCTGCCTCGCGAACGCGAACGGAGGAGATAAAACCTAGCACAACGATAAAGCGAGAACACTGGTGTGCGAGTCAGAGACAGATGTGACCCGAAAAGGTGCCAGACCCAGGCGAGAGAGACATAGAGAGGGAGGGAGCGCGACCCCTTGAGTCAGCAGGGTGCGAGGCGAGCCAAGCGTCAAGAACATTTCTAAGATCGAGGTAAGGCGTGACGTCCAAAACTCCAGCGACGCCCGTCATCAGAGACCTGAGCCAGACTGCAGGCGCCGGGCGGGATACAGCACCGGAGAATGCAGCGCCGCAATGCACCCGCGACACAAGAGAAAGTCAATCATGTAAGTATCACCAACGAAGCGCAGGCCACGTGCAGCGAACGTGCGGTGTCACCTCAACCACCATCAGGCGCTTGGTGAGCCGGCGTACCGGCGGGGGTGACGCGTCACGAGCGTCTCGGGATCGCCGAATCGCCACCGCCTCTGCACGGATATCTGGCTACTTACCAAGTTCATTGATCTGTTCTTTGAGCAGCAATCCCTCCTTCGAACGTCGTCCGCCTCTCTCAGCGTTTTTGCTACCCTTTGAATGTGCTCTACTCCGTTCTCGCCCAACGCACACACGTTTATTCCCTTCAAACGCCCTGAAGTGGAATTGCCTCTCAACAAAACCGTGGTGCTTTCGGGCATCATACTGTGTGAAATGAGCAAATGAGAAACATAGAACACAAACGAGAAGCAAAGAATCGATGCAGGGTTCACATGATTCGCTATAAGTCTTCTTCTGTTTCTCTAATGTCTGTCCGTCATCATGGGGCTTCTTTGCGTCCAATCTACGCATCAAGGCTCGTTTCGAGTTTTAGTAACTTAACGTTTGCCGCGAAACAGAGTCCCTTGTCATAGGACTACAGGGCTTCTGATCTCCTCAACTTAAATGAAGTGATTCAATTAGTCGAAGGTTTGCAAAATTCATCACGTTGATGGATAAATGGCGTGAGCACCGCTGGGAGCTTGTACATAGCAAATTAATGCTGAAGGTCGAAATATAATACATTGCTAAGCGATCATGTCTATCTAAATGTCTATCTAAATGTAGCCATTTCTTTGTAATTCATAGTGGTGGTCCTATGCCTTTTCTCGAACGCACTTTTCGCAGGATATATGAAGGCAGTGAAGAACAAGAGTGGTCTTTCAATGGATTAAATCTGAGGTCATGGCGTCGCCCAAAAGAAAATCTATAATTATGATGGCTTACTCCGATTGTGTATGGAAAAAGTATGCGGATGGAGGGCAAATTATCCTGAGGCAGAGGGTTACCGGGGGTAGCACGGCTGCACGGTCACTCAATAGTCCACTCTTCGAAGTATACCACACAAGGCTTGCTCACTATCGAAGGAAGAGTCGGCTTACTCGCAGACCATTTAACGAAGAGCGATGCTATTTTCAGTGTGCATTTGCGAATGAGAAAATCTTTTATTTTATATTTGACCTTCGAGCGGTAAAGCACCCTCATTCCAGACTGTGCCTTAGGGCTGCCGTGCCATCACATTTAAACTTTCACAGGGGTCAATACAAGCAGTTTTCTTTACCTGGGGGCCGAAACAAGATTCAGAAATTAGAATATAACATAAAATATTAATGAGGAATCCGACACACATGACCTCCCAACTACAAAGTGTACTGTAGATATGCCAATTCTGTGCATTCTGTGCTAAAAAAGAAGACACGCGGATAGACTTGTTGTCCTCTTCTTCTTTCGGTGCTTCTTTGTCAAATCTTGATACTCCCCTGAGGCCTCTATCTGCCGTGACAAGGCTGTCTCGAACATAGATTGGGAAGCTGCTTTTCCATGCCAACCGCTACTCTCTGCATAAAGATAGAGCGCACTAAAAAAGGTTTCAATACGTTGTTTATCCCAATTTTTTATCCAAGTTAACCTATCACTCGATTGTCGTAGAATTGTAAGAGGCTAAGCTTATTTGTAGGTTGATAAAGCACTTTTGAGTCGGTACACGGCCAAAAATAGCTAGAATCATGGGCCATGGGCGAGTCAGCAAAAAGCCGTTTCTCTAACCGTCCCTAACAGTCGAGCTTTTAACTTGTGCTATTCTTTTGGGTGGATCACTTGTCCTTTACGCTGAACAAATAATATACGGCTTCATTTCACGCCCAAATCTGAACATTTCATTAGGTTTTGGCTCTTGGATGACGAGGATCATGCCCCATTCTTCTCCGGAGCTCTTTATACCTGCCAGCCCTGCCGCGGACGCACCGCCATCGACCGATGTGGACATATCATCCATGAGTCAGCTTCGCAAAAATTCTGGGCAAACACAATTTTCGAAGAGACCGAATTATATAGAGGCGTCAAACGCACCGCTGGCGCAGAGGATCATTTCCCGTGATTCGCAAAACGAGGACGAAAACGGTTCAGAGAAAAGCAAGCAGCCGCTCTCCTTCGCACACTGGACCCGACAAGCATTGGTGCACGTTTTGGTGAGTTCGTTATTGATTTTTGGTGTCAATCCTGTCAAAATCTACGTTAAGTCCGTTATGGTGACTTCATGCAATCATTTTGGCGCTACCTTTCGACCGGTTTCCTCATTCTCTCTGGTAGGTTCAACACAATGTCGAGCTGCGCCGGGAAGCAGAACTGCCCCATGGCTATCTGGTCCACATCTGTAACACTTACTTCGCCAATAAGCCCGCCCCTCTAATTCCCGAACCGTGGCCTGTGGAACTGCAGGTCTCAGCAGAGACTGCGGCCTGCTCCATCCAACGGGCTTGGATCCGACACGTAGCTACCCGGCGAAAGAGGAGTATGCTGGCCCACCAAACCTCAGACCGAGCGCTCCGAGCGGAGGGCATCCTCTCCCCTCCAGGATCCTCTGACGCAAAGGCGCTGCACGCTGCCGCCGACTGTCCCACTCCATTAGCAGCGGGCCGCGAGCTTGAACAACCGTGGTATCCCCCCGACTTAGAACTTGCGCGAGACTATGCAGAATGGAACCATCCACGCATGGGAGGTCCTGGAGGTCCACTATTTCCGCTTTGTAAAACCTCGACAGGCCGGTATTGCGTGCTGGGGGGGTGCGGGGAGCAGCTAGACCTCTGGGATGAAGGACAGGTATCTGAATTGTCCATCTACGGCTCAAGTATCAGCAACTTCTTCAAATTCGAGAAGTGGTGCGCTTGGACCTCTTTGTGTCTCTTTTTCATATATCTTCCTGTGTTTATGCTTAACACATTCGGGAGTGGGGAGCCGGCGCATGGGACGGGGCGCCTTGTGTCCCTGGCACGGACTACCTTGGGCAACCTCTTTCAGACGCTGGAGAGCGGGCAAGGGACGGCGGTCCTGCCGATATGCGAGAGCCTCACACGTCAGTACCCGTCCGCAATAAATTGCACGTTGAGTGAGGCGCAAACTGCTATGATGTTCACGCATACCGAGCTCGCTGCTTGTATCTTCTTGTACGTCGCCCTGTCTTGGCTGCAGCTATTCCAGAAAAAGGAATCCAAGTATTTAGACAGGTAACTCCTCCGTAGTAAATGAGTAGGAATGGTCCTGACTCTTGCTTCGAATCTAGCTCTCAATTACGCCTTGTATTACGAACTACCTGCACATAAACAGATACACGGTGACAGCAGGAAACTACACGGTCCAGATCACCAACATTCCGGCCAACGTGACAGAGGCGGACATCAAAGTTCATTTTGCTCGCACACTTAATTTGCCAGTGACGCAGGTGACTTTAGGCTACAACAACGCACCAAAAATTGAAAAGCACAAGCTGCGAGGCTCCCTCATGAAGAGGCGTCATCTTGTTGTTAATCGGTGCCGGTACCTTAAACAACAGCTAGCATGTAATGGGGTTGGCGATAATGATCGCGCGCGCAACTGTTACCAGAAAATTGCAGATAGCTTGGAAACGGCTACGCACTGGTGGTGGAGGCGTGAGCTACAGGGCCTGAAACAGGAAAACGCGCGACTGCTAGCGCGCCTCTCAGCGTTGAACGCCAAACTCGGGGCTACACACGAGGAGATTAGACCGCTCTGTGCATTTGTGACTTTTTATTCTGAGGCTGCACGCAATGAGGCACTTCGTGCGTACGGATTAAGCCCCCTCCATTTCCTGTGCATGCCTCACGGTTTGCGTTTGGCAGGCCATCGGCTTCGAGTAACGCCAGCCCCGGAGCCCAGCTTAATTCTTTGGGAAAACTTGCAGTATGGACAAATGGCTCGAGTCAGACGCCAACTTCTGACGACAATGCTGGCCGGACTGCTCATCAGTCTGCCTCTCATTTTTGCATTCGTCGCCCGCTACTATCAGGATCAAGGTCGACGGCAGCAGGAAGGGGGACAAGAAGGGTCAGGAAACGGTGGAAGAGATACCCACCACGCTGAGGGCTTAGCCGCCTTCTGGACCGTCGTGGCGACTTTTTTAACTATTGGTATTAACTATTTGATTCAGTTGGTGCTACAATGGATGACAGAATTCGAAAAAGCGCATACCGTGGACATCCAACAGTTTGGACGAAGCATGCAACTCTTTGTCCTTAAGTCCGTCAACATGGCCGGCATCGTACTCGTTGTGAACTTCAAGGTGATCCAGAAATCATTGCATATTAAGATAAATGAACCCGGGAATTTTGTAAAAGAGTGGTACTATACGACAGGCTGCAACCTGCTTCTCATAATGTTTATAAACGTTGTCAGCCCTCTGCTTCCAAGCCTTAAATCCTATTGTGCGCAATGGCATGCTCAGCGGAAAGCGGCGCGTGGTCAATTTACAGGATCCATTACCCAGAGTGCCGCGAACAATGTCTTCATGGGCCCGGAATTCGCTATTGCTATCCGATACTCTTCAATATTGGTCACTTTCTTCGTCTGCTTTGTGTATGCCACCGCCATGCCTCTTCTTCTTCTCATCGGAGCGGCGTCGTTCTACGTGGGTTACTGGGTGGACAAATTCCTTTTTTTAAGGTTCAATCGTATTCCGCTTGAGTACGGCAAGGTGCTTTCGAAAGGTGCGATTAAGGTAATCCAGGTAGCTTTACTCCTTCATGTCATCATTTCTATTTGGGCATTAAGCCAGGATGAGTTGTTTTCCTCGTCCACTGACACCAACTCGCCCTTGGGGCGAGCGGTGAGATCGGGCACGGCTTGGATGCATAGATCAATTGCACGACGTTTACAAAAGGCACACATACAGCCTCTCGTCATCTTGTTCCTGGTGTTGGCCATTGTCATGATAGGGCGAGCACTCCTGAAGTCTGTTTTTACCATTCTTTGCTCTCTCTTCCGCGTATTTGCAAATTGTAACCGGACATGTCACACCCAAAACGACGATGAGCATATTGAAAAGGGGGGCTGTAAGTGCTCCTTCTTTGGGGAGGTCAATGGGTTAGATGAGTTTGCGAGTATCGACGTGACGTATCCGCGGGCGATCGAGCGAGGGCTGATCAAGGGTTTGCACACGTACAATATCCTAGCAAATCCTCGTTACAAATCTGCTTTTCGGATCAGTGACAGGTTTGCAAAGCAGCATCGCCATGTTGAGTCTATTCGTGGCAGCTTTGAGGCACATAGTGATGGAGAGGAAAGCGATGGGCAGATAGATGAAGACGAGGAGGGAGGGGTGGTTGCTGCGGAAGATAAGTATTTGGAGTACGAATGCCACGCTAA
>NW_005803951.1:165107-221273 GCF_000240725.1 Microchloropsis gaditana
CCCCCCCCCCGCCTACTCCACACGGCTAAGCGTCGTTGAGGTAGTGCCGCGTGCACAAACCTACAGAGAGATCAAGTCCCTGGTGAAAAAGATATCGGTGTAAATGGAGATGTTCCCTATCATGTGCAAAGCCATGAGACGAGCAACAGAGTCGCTGTACATGTCGAGAAAGGACGACACCCCAATATCGCAAAATAATATACCATATTCTTGTCGCATATCTATGACTTGTGCAACACACACTTTGGTTGCCCCTCTTTTTTTAAAATACGCTTTGACGCCTTGCAGCGGCTCCAAGGCACTTCTTTCTTTTTTGCTACTTAGAATCTTTCTCGTAGCAGTGAAGAGTCACATTTCCACTCCAGTCTTTTTCCTCGTCCCTCCCGTCTCTCAACCCACCCTCGTCTTCCGCCCCCGAGGCTCATACATCCCGGCTGTACTCCCGCTCGTACAGGCGGAACATGTCCACCGTCTCGGCAATGCTTTTCGTGCCGTGCACTTTATTGTCGCGCGTACGGATGTTGACTGACCCTCCCTCCTCCTCTGCGCTTCCAACCACCAAAATGAAATTGTACTGGGCGAGTTGTCCTTCTCGAATTTTTTTGTTCAGCGTCTTGGTCGAGTCATTTACGTCCACGAAAAATCCTGCGTCGTGCAGCGATTTTTGCACGGATTGCGCGTAAGAGATGTGGTTCTGCCCTACCGGGACAACGATCGCTTGCCGAGGAGAAAGCCAGAAGGGCCATTTGCCTCCGAAATGTTCGGTCAGCACGGCAACCATGCGCTCCACGGACCCCAGCATGGCCCGATGCACAATTATAGGACGATGGTATCCAGGATCTAGGACGTCTCCACCCTCGTTCGCTTCTGTGGCCGCCTCTGCGTCTGATTTTGCTGCCGCTGCTGCCGCTTCCTCCGCAGACGGCATCTCCATCACAGGCGAAGGCCCTCGCTTCTCCCCCTCCCCATGGTAAGCACCGTGTCCGCCCTGGTACTTGAGCTTGAATCGAATGGGCAGCTGGAAGTCCAGCTGGATGGTAGCGCACTGATGGGGCCGCTCCAGCGCGTCAAAGACCTTGATGTCGATCTTGGGCCCATAGAAGGCGCCGTCGCCTGGGTTCAGCCGCCACCCCTCCGGCCCCCCCGTGAACTCGTTCAAGGCCTGACTGAGCTGCTCTTCCGCGACCTCCCAGAGGGCGGCATCTCCTAGGGCTTTCTCTGGCTTGGTCGACAGCTCGAGGCGATAGGTCATCCCGAGCGCCCCGTAGACAAACTTCATGAAATCTAAGCAGTCCAGCACCTCCCCTTTCACCTGCTCCTCCGTGCAAAAAATGTGAGCGTCATCCTGGACGAAGCGTCGCACTCGCGTCAGACCCGCCAAGGCCCCGCTCAGTTCATTGCGGTGCAAGACTCCGAATTCTGCCATACGAATGGGCAGCTCCCTGTGGGAGCGCACGCGATGGCCGAATATCAGGCAGTGCCCCGGGCAATTCATGGGCTTGACCCCGAACTCCTGCCCCTCGATGTCGAAGACGAACATGTTCTTCTTGTAGTGCTCCGCGTGGCCCGAGGTGTACCAGAGGTCCAGATTGAAAATGTTGGGAGAAATCACCTCCGTGTACCCACGCAGCCAGTACTGCCTGCGAATGAAATCAACCAGCTTCTGGTAGATGCGAGCCCCGTGAGTGAGAAAGAAGCCACTGCCCGGGCTGAGGGTGTGGAAGAAGAACAGCTCCTGCTGGGTACCCACGCGTCTGTGGTCCTTCTCCCGGGCCTGCTCCTGGAAAGCCAGCCACTTCTTGAGCCGATCCTTATCGGGAAAGGAGATGCCGTACACCCGCTGGAGGAGGTCGTTCTCGGTCTGCCCCAGCCAGTTCGCGCCCGAGTTCTTGACCGCGGCGAAGGCCCGCACTCGGCCCGTGTGGGGCACGTGGGGCCCCCGACACAGGTCAATCAGATCTCCGTTGCGGTAGACGGTGGTGTAGCCGCCCTCGGGGATCTTACTGGAGATGATGCTCGTCTTGAAGGCATTGTACTTGAAGAGCGCCAGGGCCTCCGCCTTGGTCACCACCAGGCGCTCGAACCGCTGCTTTTCCTTCGCCGCTTTTCCGACCAGCGCCTCCAGGTCCTTGAAGTCGGTGTTGCTGACGCCATGCTCGCCCATGTAGCAGTCGTAGTAGAACCCGTCCTGCACGGGGGGGCCGATGGTCAAGTGCGCTCCGAACTTCTTCTCGAGGGCTTGCCCGAGCATGTGTGCGCTGGAATGCCAAAACACTGCCTTCGCTTCCGGGTCGTCAAACTTTAGCAGCTGAAGCGAGCAGCTACCTAATAGTGGCCGAGTCAGATCCCAGAGCTCCGCCTCAGAGGAGGCCTCCCCAGCGGCGCTGCTTCCCTCCACATCTAGTCCATCCTCTACGCGCAGCAACCCCATAGCGCTCGTGTCAACAGGCTCTGTGTACTTGATCTTCGCTACCACAGTGTTATCCGCGAGGCCCTGAGAAATGCTCACGGCTATGTCGTAGGGCGTGGTCACCCATGCAGTACCCTCCTTCACTGACCCGTCCGGCAGCGTCACTCTCAGGGGAGTCTTCGGCTTGCTTTCCAACTCTGCAGCTCGCCGGGCTGCACAGCTTTCAAAAAGCTGGAGACGCTCTTGAAGGTATGCAGGATTTTCGCTCACTGTGAAAGGCCCACCAATTTTTCCGCTTCCCTGTTTAATGCTCTGCCCCGTTGACTTGGTTAGGCGGGTCTTCTCGCGACCGCCAACTTTGCTGCCGCTGGCTCCATCACACTCCGAAATTTTGAGTTTCGACATGTCTTTCTCCGTAAGGTCCTGTCCATGCGTTTGAGATGAGCCATTTTATACTCTTTCTCGTAAGACACCAAATAGAAGCATAGTAAAAGGGTAAGACGGCTATGAAGAAGCCAGGCCCGTCAACCATTGCTTGCTTAGTCTCCCTTTAACTTACCGCGGCATGACACCCGTGCAGCGGGCAGGTGCAAGACATCCTGACCCGTTCTCCAGCACCCCTGTAAGAAAAGTTGTGGCACAATTTGGCGTAAGGTCTTGGCCCGGGATTCGTGGCGGCCCCGACGGGTCTCGGAGCGATAGCTGGTGGAGCCTGAGGCGGGCTGAAGCAGCGATACCCGTCCAAGTGCCGGCAATGCTAGCCTTCGGAAAGGTGGACTCTCGTACGTAGCCTGGCTTTTTAGAGATGCGATTTGATGCCCTTCAAATCCATCACAGGGTACTCGCATCAGGAAAGCTCACCTGCACGCGACAGGCGGACCTTCTCCTTCACGCATTCGTCACCATCCCCACCTTCCTGAACGAGGGGCCATGACCTCCCAACCACTCCTGGATTCTGACGCCGTCGCGGCCAGAAAAAGGCCTCTCCCGAAACTTCAAGCCCATAACGTAAACGTGAACAAAGAAAATGGTGAAGGGGAGACCCGGGAAAATGAAGGCACGTCCGATGGAGGGCTCGACAAGACGAGCCGCCGTAAACTTAAAAAGCTCAGGAAGAAAGTACGCAAAGGTCAACTTTCAGTACAAGATACGGAAGAATGCAAAAAGTATGGTTTAGTAGTACGCGCCGAAGTGGACTGGGGCGAAGAAATCAAAACAGGGCAGCGGCTTTGTCTCGGAGCGGGTGACGTTAGACAAGGCCTACTACACATCCTGACTGCCGGCTCGACGCGCTGCCCCTCCTGGCTTCGGCTTGTCAACGCCCGGCTCCTAACCTCCGTCGTAGTGGTTAGCTTGGCGAACGTGGACCCATCGTACATGCAAGATAACCTCTCACAGCTCCCCTTTCTGCAGGCCTGCTCACGGCCTGTGCCTGTGCGCTTGTACCACGGGCCAAGCCCGCGGAGGAGCATTTTTCCTCTTCTGTACTACACCCGCAAGAAGCAGCAGGGCAATCAAACACAAAAAGGTCCCCAAAAGGACGGAGATGCCGATGAGAGTGAAGAAGATGAGAAGAAGGAGCGGGGCGCCAGCGAATTATCTGATACCGCTCAGGGAGATAATTCCGAGGAGGAAGTCGAAGAGAAAGAAGAGAACGATGAAAATTCATGGGGGAAGGAGGGAACGAATAATGTGCTGGGCGATGGTGGCGTAATGAGTAGCGCGGACTCAGTTGAGCGGTACGTCCTGTCTCTTCCCCAGCTCAGGCTGGCTGGGTATCCTCTCCCGCCGGGAGGGGTGGTCCGCAAGTCGACGGGCTTCAGCGGGAGGGAGCGGTGTGAAAGCCTCGATATGGAGGACAACGATGGAGAGGATGATGATGACGTGGGTTGCCCACTTAGTGAGAAGGGAGGGAATGCGGAGAGCGCGGAGAGGAAGGCGTCATGGCTGGAGTGCGAGGAGACAGGGCGTTGGGGGGAGACCGGGGACTTGCTGCCCTCCTTGGATAGGGCGCGGCGGATATTGGACAGACTAAGCGGCATCAAGGTGGGGGGGTCGGCCTACTGCTTCTATGAGACCTTGGAGAGCGAGTCGGGCTGCCTAGGAGTGACGGAAGGAGGCTGGAGACCCTGTGAGTAAGGAGGAGGATTGAGCGGGGGCCTCCGGGAAGGCACGTTGTCGTAAATTGGTCGCTTTCGTTTTGAGTGATGTTGTGATGCTGACCTTCGCGCCATCAATTTCGCCGGTCGCGTCCAATGTTTGGGTAGTGTGGCCTTCCCCTGTCTCATCCCATACCTGCACACTGCAGACCGCATGGCTGCCCTGGACTGCGAGATGTGCCTGACCACCGAGGGGATGGAGGTGACGCGGCTTACGCTCGTGGACGAGAAGGGGGAGGTGTTGCTGGACTCTTTCGTCAAGCCCTACCACGATATTAGGGACCACCTGACCAAGTACTCCGGGATCACGCCGGAGATCATCGCCGGCTGTGAGACCCGCCTCGAGCAGGTGCAGGTGGCCTTGCTGCGTCTGGTGCGCGCCGACACGATCCTGGTGGGGCACTCGCTTGAACAGGACCTGATGGTCACGGGCCTCATTCATCTCCGCTGCGTCGATACTGCCATGCTCTACGCGCACCCGCGGGGCCCTCGTCTGCGTTTCGCCCTGCGTGTGCTGGCCAAGCGGTATCTGCAGCGCGTCATCCAAGACTCGGCACAAGGCCACTGCAGCCGGGAGGATGCGGTGGCGGCTTTGGACTTAGTGAAGCTCAAAGTAGAGCGAGGTCCAGACTTCGGGGTTGAGGAGGGGTTTTCCGGCGGGGAAGAGACGCGGGGGCGGGAGAGCTTCTTGGAGCGGCTGGGCGGGAAGCACGGGAAGCGCTGTACGCTCTTGGATCAGAGTGACACGCTGGTTCGGATCGTCAGGGGAAGCACGGCCTCGGCTGTAGTGTGCCGGTCGAACGAGGAAGTTCTGAGCAAGGCCAAAGCCCAGGCCCGGCAGGTGCTCCCACCTCACTTCCTGTGGGCGTCTTTCGCGGGGGCCCGGCCCCTGACGCTCGAGACTCTGGCCACGAAGCGCAAGAGGAAGCTGTACCAAATGCAACAAGAGCGGATCGAAGCGGACGCCAGCCAGGCGCTTGCAACCGCTCGTTTCGCAGAGGCTGGGGGTGGAACAGAGCGAGAAGCGATGAAATTGCGTCAGAGAGGGGAGGTGACGAGTGTGTTGAGCCGCACTTCGAGCAACAACAGCTTCAGCAGCGCGAGCAACGCATCTACGTCGACCACAACCAGTGAGGCTGCGTGCACCAGGATCACCACGGCCATCCTGCGCGACACGAGTGGAAGTCCCACCGGCCTGACCTTGACCGCCACAGCCTCGACAGCGGCCGCGACGCGACAACACAAACGTTTTGTGTACCGCGAGTCCATCATGGAGATGGTGGATCCTGACTTACTTCGCACGGATCAACAACTGGCAGAGCTTTACGAAGCATTGGCTCCTAATACTCTTGTTTTCGTGGTAGCCCAACCGGATGTAGCCCTCCCCACACAGCTGAGCTCTCAGCGTGCGGCCGTCGTCGGCTCGCGGAAGGCGACGTTGTCGTGGACGCAGGAACACGAGGCGACCCTGCAAGAATTGTCAAAGGCGGCTCAAAAGGGTGTCCTTATGATGCGGGTGCGGTGATATAGAAGCAAAGGAGCATTGTAAATAGGGGCCCGGCACTTTGTGACCCTGCACGGGCGCCATCGGATGCCTCGTCCACGGGTTTTGTGAATAGACGATACTCGCATTTGAAACCAATACCCAAGATAACGCTTGGAGGCTTTGTATCTATTCGCTGATTCACGAAAGCAGATCAAAGGCATACTGATCCTGAAACACTCGAGTGCCTTGAAATTTTGAATTCCTTTTCGTTACGTTGGGTCCATCGTCAGCCACAAATCGTCGGTCTGCTGGCAGAGCCGACGCTGTAAAAGCGTACCCGACTGTCATATCACTTCATGAGCGCCGAGACTGAAGAGAATTCAACACCCTCATGTCTGCACAACACATTAATCAGCACACACACAGAGGTTGACCTACTGACATGAATCCAGGACGAAGGCTTGGTCATGTTTTCGGGAAGAAACAGCTCTAAAAGGAAAGTCCCTCCCCATCCAGCCCTTATTCCTCAGCCTTCCTCCCTCTGCCTATCCAAACGCGCCTTCTCCCTCGCCTCACGTATCTCCCTTGCTTTCTTCGCCGCTTCCTCTTCCACGCGTCGTTTTTCAGCCTCCTCCTTTTCCTGGCGCTCTTTCCGCAGCCGTTCCTCTTCTTCTGCAAGCTCTGCCTTTCTCTTCTCCTCCTCTCGCAACAAAGCCTGCTGCCGCTCTGCCTCTTCCGTAGCTCGCTCCTTCTCCCGCTTTAATTCCTCCTCTTTCATCTGCCTCGCAGCGTCCCACAGGTCATTTTTCTCCATTCCCCCCTCATCACCGGCAATGTTGCCCTCTGCCCCACTCCCTCCGACCCCTCCTTCTCCCACCTTACCCTCTCCATCCTAGCATCTTCATCCCCTCCTGCCTCCCCTTCCTGCGTGGCCGTGGCTCCCGGGGCTAACCACTTTTGAAGGGTTGAGGCCCCCCCTGTGTCCTCGTCATTGCCTGCTTCCTCTTCATCCGCCGCCGCCGCCTCCTCGTCCTCCATGTCGTCCATCTTCACCTCCGCTTTCTCCATCTCCCCTTCCAAATCCTGCCCTTCCCCTGACCTCTCTGCCCCCGTTTCCAAAATTGCCGAAGCTTCTCCCCCGCCCGCCCCCTCCATATCGGTACTGCTCGTTCTCTGGCGCTTCTCGCCCCCCTCTCTTTCCACTTCCTCCGGCCTGTCCCGCTTCTCTTGCTGAGGGACGTGACCGTTCTCTTGGCCGGAGAGTTCTTCCCGGGCACCGTCTTCATCCCCGGCAGCAAGAGCTTGCTCCTGCTCCTTCGCTGACCCTGCCTCTCTGTCCTCTCCCTCTTCTCCCTCTACCTCCGTCTCAAATAAAGGCTCACAGTATGCCAAAAGCGCCCGGACAGTTTCGTCGTCATATGCGTAGACATTGATGGAGTAGTTCCCACCCTCGCCGAAGGGCGGGTGGTGCTGCTTGATCAGCTCTGTCAGGTTCCTGGCCAGCTCCTCGTTGCCCGAGTCTGCGATGGCCTGCACATACGTCACAAGCCTGTCCCGCTCCTCTTTGGTCACGGGCTCCGTCTCTGCCGCCGCTTGCGCCGAGGTCGCCCCTGCGCCTTGCCCGCCTGCTGCCCCGCCGCGAAGCTCAGCCACCTCCCGCTCCAGCTCTTCGCTTCGCTTCTGGGCCGAGGCCAGCTTGGCTCGCAAGACCGTGTTCTCTCTCTCCATCTTCACCAGCTGCGTCAAGGCAATGTTCATTTCGTTCTTGTACTTCTCCACCATCGCCGTCGCCAAAGGATTCGCGTCCGCCCCCGGCTCCCGGAAGGCCTGCGAAGCGTGCTGCGGCGCCATCGCCATGCCTGCCCTCGGCCCCACCGGCTCGGCCTTTTTCCTGCCAGCCCCTGCCTTCCCTATGCCTCCGCCCGAGCTTACCGAGGAGGCTAGGGAGCCAGCATCACTCTGGTTCGTCTTCAAGTCCGCGCAGGCCTTCCGGTACATGTCGTTGAAGATGCCCATCAGCTTCTGGGCATCCAGATACACCGACGACTCGGCGGGGTTGAACCGCATGGCGTTCGTGAAGACCAAGCGGACATCCGCGGCAAAGTCGTGCAAGTCTCGGTGCAGCTTGTGCCGGAGCTTCTTGTCCACGGTCGCCAGGTCCATCGGGTTTTCGATCACTTGGAAGTATCCGGGTGCCTCCTCCTCCGTCACGGGCCGCAGAAACCAGTTGCACGCCTGCTGGCCCCGATCTTTCAGGTCCTTCAGCATCTGCCAGCATCGACGGGCCATTTTCTCCGAGATGACCCGGTTCGCTCCGTTTCCGCCCATCGCACCAACACCCCTCCCTCCTGCCCCCGCCCCGCCTGTCGATTTGCGCGACAACCCCCCCCCCCCCCCCACCTCCACCACCACCCATGCTCCCAGACGAAGCTCTTTTCTTAGCGGCAGCCGCGCGCTCCCCAGCTCCGCCTCTCGCCGACCCCAAGCCATGGGAGGAGTCTCCCATGGGCGCGTAGGGAGCGGCACTTCCAGAGCCAGCGCGGGCAGTCGGCACACCCGGTCGTTGCGCCGGTGGTGGTTGAGATTTGCTCGCATCTGTCCCTGTATGTGGAAATGGCACGCTCTTTGAATTGGACGATCGTCTTCCCGCCGCCGCCGCCGCTGAGGAGTGGATGGGGGGGGCGGGCGGGGCACGAGGCTGAGGGGGAGGCGCCGCCACGGGTTGGTAGATGCGGAAGATCTCGCACAATGCCGTGTCTGTCTTCACCTCCGTCAAAAGCCCTTTGATCTTGTACTGCCCGTACTGGTTTCGGCCTAGCCCTTCCACGTTGTAGCCCCCAGCGGAATTGCGCTGAAATGCGAGCTGCACCTCCCGCTCCTCGTGCTTCATGTCCTTTCGCCCGCCTTGTTCCTTCAACTTGTACCACCCGGAGTACGCCCCCCCGAATGGAAATATCTCGGTGTCGTCGGGGTCAAGGGATTTGTGCTTGAGCTCGAACTCGCTCGTGACGGCGTCCGGTCCATGAAAGCCCGCATAGCTCATGGCCCAAGCGCCTTTGAAAATGTGGTCTCCCTGCACGTCTCGCTGTAGCTCGCCCTTTAAGTACGGCGCACCTTCCACTCTGCCTTCTTTTAAATCCGTCAAATCGAGCGGCTCCTTGTGTCGCCCTCCTGCGCGTCCTGCGCCGCTTTTCGTTGCAGCTGAGGCAGTGGAGGCGGTCGAGGACGGCACCCCGGCAGGCCCTGTGCCCTCGGGCGGCAGTGTGGAGGGAGGCCGACTCACGGACGATATCACACTTTCTCCGCCTGAGACGATCCCGCTCTCATCCAACGAGGTGTGCTGTGGGTGATGGAAGTGCCGCACGTCCGCGTGCAATTTCCCAGGGAGGTCGGGATGGAAGCCAATGAGTGACGTCTAACCCTGCGCCGTGAAGTCAAAACCCCTCCCGACAAGCCCTAGCTTACCGTGCGATCTTCATCCTCCATAATTATTGAGGCAGGATGTGCCGAGGAGGGGAAAACCTGGAGAAAAATTTGATGTCGGTGGGATGGATGAGAGAGAGAGGGCTGATTATTCACTGAGGAGGAAGAGGTCATTTTTGGGAAGTAGTACTCCAGGAGACCCAAAAACGCATGGACGCTTCGGCCTGCCTGGTTTCCCGTTCCAACCCTCAGAATTGAGTCAAACTTCCCGTTGCATGCGCCGCAGTGTGGCATGATTGTAAATGGAAGGACTTGGCTGTGGACGGCCTGAGGCTGTCTCCACGTCGGCTTCAGTCAGGGAGCGACGAACTCTAAACCAGGCCCGGCCACACCCCTACTTCCAAGCACCGCATTCCCCGCACTCAAAACGATTCATCGTCGGCAATCAATTGCAACGTGTTCCTATACTTCACTTGTGTACGGCCATATCAGAGTGGGCTCGTCGAGTGCCATCTCCCAGACTGACTTCGTACTTCTTTTCCCTCTCCTTCAAACAAAGCGACGCGATTCCCTTTTCCGCAACTATGGCAACCACTGAGCCTAAGGTTGCTGCCAAGGATGACGCGGCTCCATTGCTGGATGTTCTTGAGGAAGACGACGAATTTGAGGTACGGGAGGGACGGAATGGGTGAAGGGGTGCCTCAAGAGGGCCTCCACTACGGGTTGATCCCCGCGGGCGGCCCGAACACTTTCTCCCTCCTCTTGATTGATTTGAGATTTGTCTTGTGGACAGGAATTTGCGGATCCAGATTGGGACGCGGTTGTTGACGAGGCGCAAGACGAGCAGCAGTGGCAGGTAAGCTTATTCCGATTCAGCCTTCGGCAAGGTGCACGTGTGACGGTGCCTGCGCTATCCGAATCAGATACCTTGTCGAGTCAATGAAAGTCTAGCGTTCTGAGACGGATGCAAGCGTGGGCTTCGACGTTCTCACTCCGGGGATGTCGAGGGCATCGATGGCCCTTTTGATCCAGGCATGTTCTTCACGCCGTCTCTCCCACATCGATTGAACGCATGCGCGGGACAGGACGATTGGGATGACGATAAAGCGGACGACGAGTTCTCCAAGCATCTGCGTCAAGAACTCGAGAAACATGGAGGCTGATTCGGGAGTTGGCTTGGCGTTGCGGGGAGCCCGTACCAGGGACCACAGGAGCTCGCGGGCGATGTCTGCCCGCATGGCTGCAGTTGACTTAAGCTTGTTCCATACAAAGAAAAAATAAGCAAAAATGACATATGAGTCTCGACTAATTTTGCTGTTCTTGTCTTCCGCACGTGTGAGGGTGTGCTGTGTTCTGATTCGGGGGAGGTGCCTTGGAAGTGTTGTTCGCGATAGGCCGTCACATTCCTTCTCCCTCCAGGTGCGCATAGCTGCAACTTGGGACCGCACGAACGAAATAGGCGCGAGCGCTCTGGCTCGTGGAAAGATCTTTTTGCTTCTTTTATTTCTCCGTGATTGTCAGAAGAAACAGCGGGGTCAAAGGCTCACACCCAGGCAGGCAATCCTGTCATGCCTCTCAAAGAACCTCGCTCCAGCCTCTCTCCCTCTCCACCGTTCAACCGCCAGTGACTGCCCTCCACTCCGCCCCCCTCCCATCCACACTCTCCCACCGACTCCATCCTGACGCAGGCGCCGCAGGAAGACGGCGTGGGACTCGTTTTTGCTGAGAAACTAGAACTTCCTAGAAGAAGCCACGTCCGTCCCCGAATGGGTTGATGTCGCCCTTGACTGTGGGTGTGGTAGGAAACAAGCCAAGGCATTGAGCCCCCCGAACGCTGTTCCCCCTCCATCTGTCTGTAGGTCTAGGGCACTGACCCATTCATACAACCCCTTCGCAATCCGGCCTCTCTCCAGACTCTCACTCACCCCACTGCTCGATGACGCCGAGGCCCGTCAAGTTCTCCTGCACCAACATGCCGGCGATGGCGATCTGGGAAAGAGGGAGAAGGAGTGAGTCGACAAAGCATACCTAACCGACAGTCGCATGCCCGTCCCAAGAACCTCCGAGAGAAGACGCACCATAGCAAGGCGCCCGTTCTTGAGCTCGCGGTTCTGGACCTTAGCGTAGATCTCGGGGTCGTCGCTCTTCAAGTTCAGAGGGTCCCAGCCCAGATCCCCGGGGGCCTGCCCGGGCTTGGCCTGGTTGAACTGCCCCAGCGCCTCCACCGCAAAGATGGCCAGGCCGATCTGAATGGCTGCCAAGGGCCGCTCTGCCACCACCTTGTTCAGGGCCTCGATGGGCCGGTCTCCCGCGGAGAAGACGCCGGACGCGTCGGGGAGGGTGTAGAAGTGCTGCACGATCTGACCCAGGGCCGCCAACATGGCAACGCGCCCGTGCTTGAGCTCAGCGGCACGGTACCAGTCCAATGTCTCGGGCTTTGGGTTGTTGGTGAATCCCTGAATGATCGGGGTGCGAGGAGAGGGAACTTTAGGGGGGGGGGCGACGGAAGGGGCGGTCGCGCGAGGCTGTTCGAGGTGCATGTCTCACCAGGGGGTCGAACTCGGGGAACTCGATGTCGCTTCCGGCTAGGCCCTGTGCAGAGGAGCCCAACTTCATGGTCACGGCGCTGGGGTGGGCCGCACAGGGTGCAAAAAGATAATGAGACGCGGTAGAGAAGTTAGGAGAGCCATGGTAAGAGCGACTGAAGCATCGAGACAGATTGCCCATCTTCCACGAGAATGCCACCCTCTGCGGACAGCCAGACAATTAATGACACTGAAGGGGCATTCGCATTGCAGGTACTTACGTGCGGCTGAACGAGCGGGCGCTGGGGAGGGTGGGGGCCAGAAAAGCCTGGGTGAGGCCCAGACCGGCGAGCAAGCAAGCGGTGGTGCGCATGGCTTAAACGGTGAAGATGAGGAGGAAGGATGCCTGTAAAAACAAGTTTATAGCACAAGAAGGAATAAGAGAGCTTCATGGTGGGCCTCGTCAACACATGAGGACAAATACACCAAGCGGGCGGGGACCGGGACCATGGCTCTGCTCTTGAACGGCGCAGTCGCCTCGATTTCCAACCATCTCCTAGCTTTCGCATTACAGACGCCATTTATTCGAGATTGAGATGAACTTCTCGACACTTTAAGAGAGAGATAATATGTTTCGTAGAGGCAAAACTTCGGACCCGGCTACATGTGCCCGTGCATCGCGCCGCCAGAGTGAAGAGGTATCTTGGCAACGCCTCCACTGCTTTCGGGCTAATCACGGCACATGACAACTGACATGACAAACTGGCTCGGTGCCGTGTTCATGAACTTCCAGAATACAACTACACACGCATTCTGCACTCAAGAAGTCCTGGAGGGGAAAACGACCACAAGGACCAAGGCCAGGACATGTCCATTTCACTCGAGAGTGGGGCAGCGCGTCCGCTTTGATCGCCTCTTCATCTTGCTCGCTGGACCGCAGCCTGTGCTAGCGGGACGGCCCATACGACAGGCAGAGGGCATCCCTCGTTTCGACGGGCGTGGTCACGCGTTTCTTTGGTTTACATTGTATGAAGGAGGCTTGCGAAATGTACACTTACATCTACAGATAAAAAGCCTAGGCGCAAATTCTCCTCATTCCGTCGTCATCACGTTTCATGCCACAGCACTTCCTACTGCAGTTCCCATGCTCTCTTTCATTTCGTTCTTCATCGTGACATCCTTTACGTTTTTACGCTCTTTATTCGCAGCGGCCGCGCGCACAGAAACCTTCCATTCCTCATATTTTGCCTTATCCTGCTCGTTTCGAAACCGGAGCATGTCTGTCGCTAGAGAGGAGTTTGCCTCCGGCCCCGCACTAGTGGAGGAAAGAGCCCGATGTGAAGCTGAAGTACTTCTTTTCAAGCACGTTTGCGTCTCGCCAGCAATCGCTTCGTCCTTGCCCGCTCTTCTGGACGATAAAAGCTCCAGAGGTGAAGGCGAGGCTCCTGCAAGATGTCCGGGTCGAGGACAGGGGTTGGCCTCGTTAGGACGGGACCGCTTCTGTGCCGGGCCCGAGGATCCCAGCAACGGCAGGTGTGAGGAGGTGGAGGAAGAGGAATGGGCTGAGGACTCGCGGGACAGAGACAGACCGCGCAGCGGGGGCGCAGGCTCGCGACTTGAAAGGAGGAGATGATCCTCAGTCCCTTCCCCGTGGGCGGGGGTCGTGCCACGTGTACGGTCAGTGGACAAGTCGGACGTCGGGGCGGTGCTCGAGAGAAGGGATCGACGATTTTTTGCAGGCGTACCAACGAGATCGGCGCAGAACTCTTGCATGGAGGCGCAGACTGCTGAAAGTTCATGAGGCTGAGCGCCGCTTAGGTTGAGTAGCCGCTTCTTGTCCACCGTCATCTGGATGAGAGGAGAAGACATATACTTATTGTACTGTGTGCACGCCTTCTGAAGGGAAAATATCCTTAAAGCCAGGCACCCGGCTTACCTTCAGCTTTTTCGCTGCGAGGAAAAAAGCGGCCCCAACGTACAACGACTGTTGAGACAAGAGCCGCGCCTCACCGCCTCCACCCTGCAGCGAGGAGCGGTAGCGGTTCTGGTACTCCGCCAAAGTGCGCTCAGCCAACGGAACAGCTTGCTCGCCCCCTAAAACGAGGGCGAATTGAGGCGCGCTCCATGACGCGGTCAACTCCAAGGCGTGCTCCGCGCGTCGGAGCACGTCCCGATACGATGTCTCCTTGACCATGGACTGTTGAATAAGGGATTCGCGAGAAACAGCCACATGTCCGCACTGCCGACATGCAAGTTCGATGCACACTGCAGGCCGGCACATCTCTCCTTTGCCCAGGCCTCCGGGCTTGCACTTGATGGCAAGCCTTCGAAGCAGTTCACTCGCCTGTCTCGCGACTTCCTTTGGGAAAGCACCTCCTAGACGCTGTATCAAACCCTCGATCTCTGTGGATGCATTGTTGGCCATGACCTGTGCATGAAGAGGTGTAATTCGATGAGCGATTGAGAAGTATTCGTAAGGACGTTCGAAGTTCTCCGGAGACTCAGGACTTGGGCAGCGGTGGCACGTAAATAGGCGCCAACCTGAGGCTCGCTAGCGCAGAAATGGCGAGGAGGACGGCCAGAAATGCACGGCTTTGAAAGTGACGGCAATTTTTGCAAGTTTTTGCAAGGCCAGCCACGACCAACACATCTTACTAAACAATGGAGCCGATCCGGTTGTGTGCACTGAGCAGAGTTTGGTAAGCCCCTTTTAATTCTTCCCTTATTTGTGCCTAGAAAATGGAGCACATGCGAGCCTACGACTTCGTCAACAACAACAGCAACACGAGTACAAGCGCCAACGCCCTGAAGACTATAGCCACGGTACGTCCATTTCATCCCGTTCGTAGTATTTGTACGCCTTCTCGCAGAAAATTTAATCTGCAATGGTCTCTACTCGCGCCTTTTCTGTGACTCGCCATTCTCTCAAATTATGCGGCGGCCCTCCACACGCCCAGGCACTTGGCATCGAGACCGAAAGATTCGATGAAAGCGAGCTGGAGGGGCAGGCATTGCTGCAGGTGCATCGCCTTAGGGGTGGAATGGCCTGTGAGGATTTCCCCAGCAGGCCCGAGGCTTGCGACGTAACTTTCATCTGTACTGTTGCACGGTCCGGAATGCCTCTTGCCTCGCGAGGCCGCCTTGGAGGTCCTGCTGCTACATCGGCCGAGACCAGATGCATGGCCACCACCAGAAACGCACAGAAACGAGAGCGGAGCTTTTCGGCGTCGTCGTCCGTGAGCACGGCCACCACGGTGCCCTCGACGGACGTGGACGAGGATGAGGACACGGCGGACTCGGAGGGGGACGAGGCGCGGGTTGCCACGGCGGTGATGGAGGCGATCGAACGGACCTCGAAGGCGAAAGGGGATGCTGCTGTTGGAACAAGGCTGGGCCAGGCGGAGGGGAGCAGGCACGCCAGCGAGGAGAAGCTGCCCCTATCGTGTGCTGCGCTCTTAGCGCCACCGCGTCTACACTCGGGTGGGGCGAGCCGAGGCAGTGTGAAGCGCAAGTCTGGGGAGGACGAAAAGAAAGAAACGAAACGGGGTTCATTCTCTGCATCGGAAGACGGGGCGCCGATGAAGGGGAGGCAAGTGGAGCGGGAGGAAGCGGGCTGGGGGGGTTCGAATGAGAGGAGTCCCGTCTCCGCGCCACCGAGCTCCAGAATGCGGAAATATCAAGCTTCTGACAGCACTTCCGGTCCAAGTGTGCGAGTTCTGTACGCAAATTCTGTCGTCCTGGCGGAGAAAAGTGCCTACTTTCAAAGGGCGTTCCGTGGAGGGGGCTTCCGGGAGACCGGCGAGCGGGAAGTGAAGCTAGATTTCCAGGATGAGGAAGGCTTTGAGGACTTTGCGCGCTTGATTCGCCTGTGTCATGGGCCCTCCTTTACCAGCGAGGTGTCGGACGCCTCGGTAGGGCTGGGGCCGGGGCCGGCGGGAGGAGAGAAGGGAGGGCCGTGTCGACGGCCTCTGGGAGGGAAGGAGCTGCTCGGACTGGCTCTGGTCTCGGACGCCTTTGAGGTTGTCGCCTGCCTGGAAGACTGCGTGGCGGCCCTCTGCGACTCTATGAGCTACAGTCTGGCCGTGGAGACCTTCAAGCGCGTGCCCGAGGGCCTGAGTGAGCACGAACACATCCGCAGGGTCCTGGAGGCTGCGAGCGCCGCGCTGGCCCGATGGATGGGGGTCATGGACTCTGGCGTCTGGTCCCGGCGGCGGCCTGACGTCTCGCGTGGTTGGAAGGACAAGTACGTACGTTATCTCCCAGACCTCCAGCCTTGCATGCAGCGGCTCCCATTGATGGCCATCGATTTTCTCCTGCGCTCGCCCGCCCTCCGGCTGCGGAGCGAGAACGACGCCTTCGCCTTCCTGTGCGCCTGGCTGAAGGGTCGGGAAGGGTGGAGCAAGGGCCAGGCCCAGCGCGCTTTCAACAGGCTGATTGGCAACCTGCGATGGCACGCCATGACCTCGGATTTTTTGGCGACGGTCGTGTCGCAGAGCAAGCTGATGTGCCAGAGCGGCCGACTGTTGGAAGTGCTGCGGAGCGCCCTCTGCTTTCGGGACTCGGGCTCGCACATTCGCCGGTACGTCGTGCACCATGCCGTGCAGCAGTATGTGGAGGAGCAGCAGGCGCAGCAAGAACAGCTGCTTGAGCCTGGAAGCATTTCGCAGGCAGGCGCGGAGGACATGGAAACGGAAGGGATGCGGGGGGCGAAGCGGGCGGCCCTCCAGGCCTACGAGAGCCGGGCTGAGGACGACGAGGACGAGCTCTACGTCTTGAAGGGCACTTTTTCTTTGGCCAAGTGCCTCGCCCTGCCCCCCGGAAAATTCATCCGTCGGTACCTGGGCGTCGTCCAGGGCCTGCCCTGCTTCCTCGACTTGGAGAGGTCCCTGCTGGAGGGCGCCTCGATGGGCACGGATGGGGGCCGTGCTGCGGGGGGGCGGGAGGGTCCAGTCCCACCGCGGAGGGAGACCCTCGGCCTCTTCTTGGGGATCTGCAATTCGGGCAACGAGCGGGGGTTGAGTGAGGGAGGGGCGGGCGCCGGTAGCAGCAGCTGTGCTAGCAAGAGTGGAGGCAGGAGTAGGCTCAGCCCGGCAGTGGTGCCGTTGGGATGCCTGGTTCGATATGACATCACTGTCGGTAGCTGTACGCGCGGTCCGAGCATTGACATCTTTGCCAACGCCAAGCAGCCTTGGGGCTACCGAGACGTGCTCTCGAAGGAATGGGGGGAAGTGGTGCGAGAGAGCAGTCCACACTTCGACCGACGAGGTCGAATGGAGGTGGTGGCCAGATTGCGATTCCTCAGGGACGGACGCGTGCTCCCCTTTTTTGAAGACGGGCAGGAAGAGGAGGACGAGGAGAGCTCTGACGATGAGGAGGAGGGCCATTTCGAGGAGGACATAAGCGAGGATGGGGGGGAAGAGACGGAGGGGGGCGAGGAGGAAGAGGAGGATTCCGATCAAGAGGAGGAAGCGTTCATGGGGGTTATTTTGGAGGGAGGGGGGCTGAGCGAAACGACATCAGGGGATGGAATTGTGGCTGAATCAGGGGTAGAAATTTCTCCGAAAGGGGGCAGCCGGCTGTCGCTCCCTTGGTCCTTGGGGGCCTGGGATGACTCGAATCAGACTAGCAGTGAGACGTGAACGATTAAAGAGTAAGCATTAAGCGAAGAAAATTATCTCTTTGGCTGAGAACAAGTACTTAAGCATATATACCCACATTGAACATCGACACGGAGAGTACGGACGGACGCGCTTCTCTGGGAAGAGGGTTGTATAGGTGGGGTCATCCCTGCAGCAGCATGACTAAAGCTCGGTGGGGGTATGAAAGACCAAGACCAATGTGCGGAATGAGGGCAGAAGAAGAGGGAACAACCGGCGAACTGTACGGAGATTCCCACACCAAGAAATGGTGAGATCGAATGTGGGGTCAATATCAGGACAAAGCCCGTCTATCTTGACCCTGCATTCACAGGGCAAGCCAAAGCAAGTAATGTCGCTCTCTGTTGTGTACTTCTCGTCTTGCTATGCTTGGGACCATTGGTTTACGTAAAGGCTTCGTTTTCGTCAGTTGCCATCGGGCTTTTTTTCGTTGAGTCTCCACCTAGCGCTCCAGCGCCTCAACGCCCAGCGCTTCTGTTGCTGCTCGTTGTGCACTTTACCTTCCATCCAAACACATCGCTCCATCCGCTTCGATTGAATGGAAAGCATCCAAGAAGTCAGACATTCGTACATGCACGCAAGCAATCGCTCTTTTACATAAATTTGTAGTTTCGCATTGCGCCGCCATTGTTGCAGGATTTCTCTCATTTCATGGGCATGGTGCTCTGCGGCAACAGCTAGACAAGCTTTGCGTATTTGTGCTTGGCGCCATGCGCTAGCGTACCATTTGTCGAACACACGTTGCTGCACGAGTAATTCATGCCGGCATGCCAAGGCGAGCTCCATGGCCCGCAACTCTCCTTGGCGACTCACTGTCTTCGCCCAGGCAAGGAGATGGCGACTTAAAAGCCTGCGGCGCCCCATTGAGGAGGTACAGACCTTGAGCTTGGCTTGCCGGGCCCAGAAACGCAAGCTCTCACGCACAAGTCGAGAATTGAAGTGCGACCTCCCCCTTCTCCATGCCTCTCTCTGACATTGCTGACAGGTCATCCATCTATGCCAGCGCTGAAGCTTGAGACCAAGGACCCTTTCATCTTCAGCTCTTGCCATGACTTTCTCCTGTGCTTTTCGCTGAAGCCTCCGTGCTACAGCTCGTTTATGCCAGGCGCGTATAGCCCGTTGAAAGCTTTTCAGCTGATGGGCGCGAGTGTAACTGTGCAGGTAGCAGAGCGTCCGTGCTGCTGGAATGTGGAGCAGAGACATAGCTCGTGTCACTGCGCGAAGTCTCTGCGACTGGAACATCACTTGCTTGGCATCCGCGTGGAACTTTCGTTGCCGGGTCAACAAGCTCAGGCGCCAGAGGGCGATGGTTGCACGCCTGCGGGCGAAAACTATGTGTGCCATACGCATCGACAGAGCTTGAAATTTCATGAATCGCTTCCGGCGGAAAATGCACCTACAGGCTTTCATCAGACGCTGGCTGCTGTAAAACTTCGCAGCAAATCGCTCATTCTGCGCTAGCCAAGCTCGGACCTGAGTCCGAGCGGCCCATGTCATCATTGTCTTGCCGCAAAGAAATCTGCGCGCACGCTCGTCGTCCACCCTGGTCCTCCACTTCCGAGATTGATAGCTCTCCAAGGCAGCAATAGCCCGGTTCAACAGAAGACGCAGTTCGGGCGGTGGCCTTAGCGTGCACAATGTGGAGAGGAGGTCGGCCTTGTCCCCGATACTCTCTACCGCACCCGGGCTCCGCGTGAACGGACATGCATCGATGAGCGAACTTGAGTAGGACGTATTCAGAGGCGTCACATTAAGGGATGATGCATCGGCTGCGATAGCGCTTTGACGAAAAGGGGTCATCTTTTGTTGCCTGAGGCGTTCTCTTGCCAAGAAGTCCCAGCACGAGAGCAGACGCCGCGCATGGAAGGCGTCTCCTTTCTGCTCAGCCATACGTGCTCGCCGGCGTCGACCCCGATATAGAAACAGATTTGCTAGCGCTAAATGGCTCATGTTGCGATCACTAAAACGCCCCGCAATCTGCAACTGGTGGTAACGCCGCCCCCGACGCTGCCAGCAGGCCAGCCACCGTCGCAGGAACCAAGCCTCTCCGACTCGGGACAGAAAGGCAGCAGGTGCAAGAGTACTACCAGGGAGACTAGACTTAGAGCGTGAAAAGAGAGTAGACTCTCTTTTTGTGTATGTAAACGCGTCGATGCCGTTGCCGAAACTTTGGCTGAAGCTGCCTGTAATGGCTTGGCCGTGTTCCCACGCACGAAGGCACTGCCTCCGAAAAGATTGGGCAGACACGCGGCCACATAATAGTGATCGGTGAAGGCGTTCATGCGTTAACATTTTTTCTCGCTTGTAGGCGAACGCAAAGCGCGTCCTTCTGGCCCTCCCCTCACCAAAGTTGGGGCTCCAAGAACTGCTATGATGGCGATGCCTGACGCCGCTGCCAAAGCTCAGGTCCGTCACAGTGCTTGACGATGTCACCGTCGTCGATTTGGCGTCCAGAAGGGTTCGACGAGCCGTCCGTTGAGCAAGCCGAAGTCGAAATCGTTCCCATCCATTACTGAGACAGGGATTGATACCCGGGGAGTGGCAGTCACTCACATCCTCGCCACTGAAACTGTCATCAAATGGCCTTGCTGGCAATTTTGCACAAGCCTCTAAGGATTTAGGATAGGATGCGGAAACCGCAAGAGCAGACGAAATGGTCGATTCCACCGGCATCCTCTCTGCAGTTCCCAGGGAAGTGACCCGGAGGAGGTTCCGTCAAGGCTACTAACACTCGTGATGGACCAAGTGTCACAAGCATTGACACTTGTGCGGCACGCCGGAGCGACGCATTCCCCCGAGGAAAGTCAGCAAATTCCCTGCGAACATTCAGAACGATGTAAGGGTGAGCGACGTGAACGAAATACCAAACACTGCCCATAGCAAAAAAGAAAAATTACTAGCGGTGGAGACGCGAGCGAGGCGACGGCCAGGAGGTTAAAGTCTGACAAAAGCGTTCTCACATTTTTTATCTCATTTTCACGAGCCATTGATATTGCACCATGCTTCACCTCATTCCGCTGATGCAGAGTAGGAGGGACATACGGCCGCAAGCTTACAGTCCCCGCATTTGGGCGCGATAGCCCGACAAGTTTGCTGACCCAAACCCACTAGTAGAGGGTTCACCTACGGAAGAACGCGGTTGTGAGACGTAATAACGAGTTGTGATGAGTCACTTGTGCCTTTTAAGATCCTTATGTTGACAAAGACTCACTTCTTTCCAATGCTCCTTGGGCATCCAAGACTCCAGCAACTTGCGAGTCTTCTCCGGGTTTTGAGCTTTGTGGTTCTTGAAATTCCACGTGTTGGCCCATCCTAAGCGGTTGCTTCAGAGAGGAGGATAGCACGGAAACATGTGGTTGAAGAGAGGCATTATTACAAATTCAAAATCAGTCGCTCAAATCCAGGACTACCTGATGCGGTGTACGTGTGTGTCGACGCAGATCCCTACAATTTCACCCCATCCATAAGCGCCTGCAACGATGGAAGGTCGATGACATGTCTGAGATTTTGCGCCGCCTTACGTGACCAAAATGAAACTCAGAAAAGAAATGGCATGTGTCGTGTCTAACAACTCGGAAAACGTGGAACTCGTTTCCAATCTCTTCCCCATCGCATCGTATCATGGACGACCACCGAGGCAACCAGATGCACCAAGCCCGGGAGCAACCTACACACGAGAGTGGCCATCTTGGGGCCGACTCCAGGTAGCTGCATGAGTTCCTCAAAAGTGCACGGAATATCGCCGGCGTACTGCGTCTGTTGATGGGAGGGGGACTACTGAGCGACCACGAGACCCCCAAGTGTTTGGCAAGCCACCCGGAAAGGTTAAGAATTTTGGCCACCTTTTTACCTTCAAAATCGCGCATACTTTTAAAATGTTGCCGGCCTTTGCTGTATAGAATGAAACAGGCTTGATGGCCTGTACGATACCCTCCTCTCCCAACGCCTCTAAGCCCTCGATAGTGATCCCGCACGCGTCGAACAGACGGCCCATAGCTTTCTCGTTCACGAGGTCCGTCGTTTGGCTGCTTAGCATGGAGGAGATCAAAGTTTGGAAGCGCATGTGCTCTGGAGAAGTGGCTTTCCGTCTTCCAAGCTCAGAGCATCCAAATAGGTCTACAGGAGCCGTCGCGTCTTTGCGCATCTCACGGATAATTTCGAGCTGATCGCGCCAGCGAGGGTTGGGGATGAATGGGGGGAGTGCAGCTTTTTTTGATCTCGGTGATTTGGCACCCCCTGACTTTTTACCTTCATGTCCTGTAGAGTAAGGTGCGATGTCAGGTAGTGTATTTTTCTTTTTGCCCCGGGCTACGGGCGCAGCATCTTCGGAGGGCACTGCCGTCGTAGCAGCCAAGGATTCCTCTTCAGCTGCTGCCTCGACTGACAGCAACGCTATTCCACGCGAAGAGAACCATCTTTGTCTCCGCTCTTTTCTCAAAGATTGGTGCCAACGCGTAGGCCAGGGTTTGATGGGAAGTGTGGGGGCTACATGGCGGGTTTCCACGTGGATCTTGGGAGAGAATGCAAGGCTGCGTAGCCGGAACGGAGTCGTGAGGCGCCGATGAGTCGAGCCTAGGACTCAATTTCCACGCCATCAATGCCTTTTTTGCTCACCTGCTTCGAAACATATTTATAGTGCATACTGTTGCGCCTCCAAACTTTACCAAGTTCAGTGTCGTAAAGCGCATGGAAAAGGCAGAGGGATCGACCCGGTCTGACAGACCGGGGCTCCGGGTTGCTGGCTTCTTGAGCTGGGCCTGTCACTGAGTGATATGATAGAAAGCCCAAATATCAAGGCTGAAAAGACTTGAGGACAAATTTCTACGAGGGGTAAAGCTGCCCGTCGTAACAATGTTTGTCCGTGATGGCGGCTATGGTAGAGAGCTCCCTCGCCAGGGGCACGGTGACGTCTGTCAGCGAGCAACTTGAGCCTCGAGTGTTCCGGAGGAAGGCTGGGCGGGCGAATTGAAAGGCACATTCCCACGACACACCACATTGCTCCACACAGATTTCATTCTTCAAGCTCAGTGCTACGTACATCTCGCGAGTCAGCACTCTATCAAAGCCGCAAGGAACATGCTGCGGCGCATCCTACCCGTCTGCCTCCGTCCCCTCCCAGGTTTCACACGAGCCTTTGGCACTGTGCCTGTTGACCTTCCTGAGCACCCACCGACCGTGAATGCCTCGACAGATAAGCAGCGCTACGATTGGCAGGACCCTTTGCTCTTACGAGCTCAACTGACAGAAGAGGAAGGCATGATTCAGGACATGGCCCGTGCCTACTGTCAACAGAGCCTGCAACCCCGCATCTTGCACGCAAACCGTCACGAGGAGTTCGACAGGAAGATTATGACCGAGATGGGCGAGCTAGGATTGCTGGGGCCAACAATTCGAGGCTACGGATGTTCCGGGGTAGGCTATGTAGCGTATGGCTTGATTGCCCGCGAGGTGGAGGCTGTGGACAGCGCCTATCGTTCCGCTATGAGCGTGCAGTCGTCCCTGGTGATGCACCCCATCTACACGTTCGGCACTAAGGAACAAAAAGAAAAGTATCTGCCAGGACTGGCCAAGGGCGCTCTGGTGGGCTGTTTCGGCCTGACGGAGCCCAACCACGGGTCGGATCCGGGGGGCATGGAGACGAGGGCGCGGAAGCAGCCGGACGGGGGCTACGTCCTGAGCGGCTCCAAGAACTGGATCACTAACTCCCCGATAGCCGACGTCTTCGTGGTATGGGCGAAGGACGACGAGGGCGCGATTCGGGGTTTCGTGTTGGAGAGAGGGATGAAGGGATTGACAGCGCCCAAAATCGAAGGGAAGTTCTCTCTCCGGGCCTCGACCACAGGCATGATTGTGATGGACGACGTCGAGGTGCCGGCTAGTAACCTCCTGCCACTGGCTCGTGGGTTGGGAGGGCCTTTCTCCTGCCTGAACAGTGCGCGGTACGGCATCTCCTGGGGGAGCATGGGCGCGGCCGCCTTCTGCATGTCGACTGCCTTGGCGTACGTTCTGGAGCGTAGTCAGTTCGGGGCCCCGCTAGCGAGCAATCAGCTCATACAAAGGAAACTGGCTGATATGGACACGGACATCGCTCTGGCGCTGCAAGGATCACTACGGGTGGGGAGGCTGCTCGACGAGGGGCGTGCGGTTCCCGAGATGGTCTCCTTGGTGAAGCGGAACAATTGCGGGAAGGCTTTGAACATTGCGAGGAGCGCCCGGGACATGCTAGGAGGCAATGGCATATCGGACGAGTATCACGTCATTCGTCACATGATGAATTTGGAGGCTGTCAACACTTATGAAGGCACACACGACGTACACGCCCTCATCCTCGGCCGCGCCATCACCGGAATCCCTGCCTTTGTTCCTCGAAATAGTTATCCGAAGGCCCAAAAACGCGAGTCTTAATGTAAAATAAGTACCTCCCTAGGATCACCAAGAAGAATAAGGTTCTTGATCTTTCTTTTTTTCTTTTTTTTTGACACTACGGCGTTTCGTACAACAGATTATTGATTGCAGAAAGTGAGGCGCTTTCCAAACCGACAAACGCAGCTAACCGATATTTGTCTTTTTTTTAAAATACTTTCATTTCCTTGAAAGATATTGGCGCACCATTGATTGCCAAGCGCTGCACATAACGTCGCAGTTACTGATGCTAAGGATCAAGCTAAGAGCGATCGGAGCGTCCGGTCCACGGTGCTGCTTCAGGAACTTGCTGAGCATTGTGTGTCCCAGGACGTGATGTTCCAAAAGCAATACGAGATCTTTTTTCAAAGCAGCGCGAAGCTTGACAGCGCTCGCGGAGCGATGTCTTTGTTTCCCGAACTTGGTGAGGGAAGTCTCCGCTTCTCTTTCTGGCGATAGTCGGATCCGCCCGTCTCATTCCGCATATTCATTTTACCACACGTTGCATCCTGGAACCAATTGCACTTTTCTCTACAGGTCGGAGATATTTCCCTCTTCATGTTGTCGGGTCTGTTTTCTTCGAAGCCCACGTGCCTGGCCTTCAAGGTCTTATTTCTGACATCGTTGGCATCTTCGTCAGCATTCGCTTTGCCGCGCACGCTTTACGATTTCAGCTTGAAAGATGGCACGGGGAAAACTCAGAGCTTGTCCGTCTACAAAGATAAGCCAGTCGTGTTAATGTACGTGAAATGGATGGGGTCGGTGTCATGAGAAAGGATCCACATGTCAGCTTACTATGAAGCCGCCCGCCCCCTTCCATTCATGAGCAGTGTTAATGTGGCGAGTAGATGCGGGTACACGGACTCAAACTATCGACAGCTTCAAGTGTTACAGGAAAAGTACGGGGATGACGGGCTGCAGGTCTTGGCCATGCCCAGCAACGAGTTCGGAGGTCAGCACCAGAAGGAACGGGGAGGGAGTGGCAACCATGTTGTTCTGTAACGTAGATCAATTACTCTCACCACCTGTGGTTGAGCCAGTGCCTCTTCATGCATTACACTCTTCTATTGGCAATAGCACACGTGAACATTTCTCTATTCCTGAAGCTCGAGGCGGGTCCCCGACACCACTTGATGTCCTCCTGCACGTGTCTCACACCCCCGAACCTCCAGGCCAGGAACCCGGGTCGGACGCGGAAATCCTCAAGTTTACGAAAGAGAAGTATGCGGTCACCTTCCCTGTATTTAGCAAGCTGCTAGTCAACGGACCTCAGGCCTCGGACCTCTACAAATGGCTGAAGGCGGAGACCCCCAAGGACTCCTCGTCATCCAGCGCCGACATCCGCTGGAATTTCACCAAGGTGCGCTCGCCCGATGACGTGCCTCGGCGTTTAAGGGTCGCTTAGGCTGTACCTCGATGTGTGCCTGTGGTTCACGAGGCTTGCGTTAGTAGCTCAATTCACTTTATTCTAATTCGATACCATCGACCTCGCTTTCCCTCCTCTCCTAGTTCTTGCTCGTCAACGGTCTGCCCGTGAAGCGCTTCGCCCACAACCAAGCCCCGAACGACTTCGAAGGCGAGATCCTCCAGGCGCTGCGTGATGCGGCATCCAAGGAACTCTAGGGAAGAAGAGGCCCGCGTTCTTACACAGCGACGACTCACTCGGGCAGGCGCGGTGGTTCCACCGCTAATATTTCAAAAGCAAGAGCACGAAGTTACAGGTTTTTCACAGGCGTGCTTTGTTGTCATTTTCTTTCAAGGCTTTGCATCTCTGTACACAATGATCCTTACACGACTGGACCACGCCTCCCTTCGGTTGCAGTCATGCCGCCAGAGTCCATCCCTCAATCGAAGTAGTGATGTTTGATCAAGGACCGCTGAAGCACCAAAGCACCCACCACGCTCAAGGCCGCCACCCCCACGCCCACTCCCAGGGCTGTAGCCTCCATGCGCGAGCCCGCGTCAGGAAAGACGGCCAAACCGATGTCCTCCCAGTTCGGCTCCGCCCAGTTGGGAGCCGCCGGGTCCGAGACCGCGAAGAGACCCGGCTCGGGGAGCGGGGCAAGCCCGGGGTCGAGGGCTGTGTGGTAGAAGGCGGCGGTGCGGCAAACGCAGGCGTCGAGGACGCACTCGCGCGTGGAGAGGCCCGCGTCGCACGTCAGGTCGCTGCAGTCGGAAGGACCTTGACAAGCGACGGGGGCATCCTCCCCGCCCTGTCCCAGGGTGTGCCCCAGCCAGGCCCGCAGGAAGGCCTCCAGAGGCTTCGGGACCACGTAGGCTTTGTCGTGGGCCCCCACGGGGAAGACTTGTCCTGCAGGCCAGGCGGCATAAATGCCGGTGTCGACACCCTCCGCGTGGGAGCTCTTGTCTAGGTGCTGGACCAAGGGCAGACCCTGATAGGGAGCAAGCACGCCCGCGTAGTATGTGGGGGGGCGCGGGACAGGGGGGGTGTACAGGTACGACATCTGCAAGTAGTCTTTGAGGTTTGAGATTTCTGAGTCGCGAAAAGCTTTCATGGCTGGACAGTCCCAATCCCGGGTCAGGCAATCCAACAGGTCGGAGACAAAGGCAGGTTCGACTCCGATAGCCTCGAGCTCCGCGGCTGACGCAGCGCCTTCGCCCGGACCGGCTGCCAGCTTCCAAAAGGCGCGAGCGACGAGGGCGGCGACGGAGGAGAGGGCCGTCGGGTCGAGGACTGCCGCCGTGTCCTCATGGGAGTGGTAACGCGGGTCTATGAAGGTCTCCCCGTAGCCCGTCAGGATGGCGCCGCTCAGTGCCGGGGTCCCGCGGGCGAAGGAAGTGAAGGGAGAGGGGGGCAACGCTCCCGATCCGTCCAAAGACGTGACCATGACGGCCTGTGAAGGGGCCATGGAGGCGGCGGCCCTGTCGATGGCGTCCAGTACGGCCGTCGGCGGGGTCTTGTCGTAAAGGGCGGTTAGAGGGAGCGAGCCTGCTTGCCCGCCGGTGCCCAGCACCCCCACTTGATCGACAGCCAGCACGTGGACGAAACCCTTCTCCGCCAGGTCTTTGAAGGCCATGGACGGGTAGACGCCGTCCGGCCCCACACAGGCGCCGGACCCGTCCCGCGAGCTGTTGTCGGGAACCGTGGCCGTGCAGTCGACACCCCCAGGGCTGATATCCCGCGCGAAGCGGCGCGACCCCGCAAAGCCCCATTCGTCGGCTTGGAAGAAGGCGACGGCCAGGTTATAGGGTGCCGCATCCAGGTCCAAGGCTCCAGCGCGTGAAGCATTTTTAAGGGCACTTGTAGCCGCGAGGAGGGTGAGGATGGAGGCCACTGCCTCGTTCGCCGCAGGGGTCCTCTCATGAAAGAAAGACAGGCCGTCCATGGCTGTTGTAAGAAGCACACTTGGCTTCGTCTGCAGGCCCGTCCGCCCACCGAACGTTCCCCAGACGCTTTGCCCCCCTATAGGCAGGCACTGGGGGGCAGGGTTGCCTGCCACATCCCTCCAGGACAAACAGTCGGCCGACGTCAAATCTGATTCCGCCCGAGTCGACGGGGAGTCAGGGCCGAAGTAGAAGTCGAACTTGGCTTTGTAACGGGGCAGTGGTCCAGCACGACCTAATCCACCGTTATGTTGCGCCCATGCTTTGACCTGAGCGGCCCCAACCCCTGTGCTATCGCCATCAACGCTCGCCAAGACGACGGGGAAGTCGTGCTTTTGATTGAGCAGCCCGCTTCCCCGGGGGTTCCAGGCGTGATCTGGTCCAACGGTAAAGGCTGCACTGGGTGTACCATCGCCTTGTGGCGTGGAAACATCCGGAGAAACGGAGTCTCGCTCGAAATCTGCGGCCATATCTTTGGATTCTTCTAGTACGATGACTCCTCGGGTGCGTGCTGGGGACTGAGCTTTCAAAAACTCGAGCACGGTAGAATTTAGCATGCTTGCGGGCATAACCACAGCGACCCCCTCCTCAAGATTCATATACTCGTGTTGGTCATCCTCCCCAAATCCGCTGAGGTAGTATAAAGGGGCAGTTGCTCCCTCACGACTCCGAGTTCGGCAGCCTACGGTGCCTTGCGAGCTAAAAAGCCGAACACAGGGGGCCTGAGTCACCTCCTTGAGGAGACCTTTTCCCAAATGAATCCCGTCATACTCTGTGAGAGCGCTGAATGGGATTGTTACCCCTACGAGCAAGGTCAGGGCGATGCTAGCTTGACGGGCTCGAGGGAGCATAGTGGGCGTCGCAGTAAAAACGTGAAAATTTAGCGAGGCAGCGGCGATCTCGTCTCTTCTGCCCTCGAATCACGCTTAAAACCCCCTGTGCGACCGTAAAGACGGGACACCTGCCGGCTGTGAAGTGTAGTCTTTGTCATCGGTGAGGAAAAACAGGTTGAGAGCTACGCCAAGGCCATAATCTACAAAGCAAGACGACCGTGCAGTGGATGGACGAGCTCCGATCTTCCCAACCTCCCGGCGCCCTAGTCGGAAGTAAGAAGTTCCTATATACACCGGTCTGGTTATGACCGTCCTACCAGTTGTCTGGGTATTGAGAGTGATGGTTATTCTCAAACTAACTTGTCCTGTTTTGTTGCCGGAAAATGTCAAACGTTCAAGCACGCGCAGCACATGAAATGGAATAGTCACACCCCGGACTCGACAATTTCTCGATTGAATTGACTTTGGTCCACAATAGCGATATATGAAGCGTGTGATAATCCATTTTATGTTCAGGAAAAGACAGAAAAAACAATTTAAATCGCGCCCGACGAAGCACCGGCTAGAAGAAACTGTCGTTATAACTTTGATGTTCGGATATTTGACGCAGACAAGACAAGCGAGATCGATTTTAACACGTCGAGCTTTTTGTGAAGCAACGCCAACAGCGTCAAACAATACTCTTTGAGAAAAGTTGTAGTCTTTTTGTACCTATCACTACGTTTCAATAAGGGTGTCGCCATACAGGCGCCGGGTACGTGACTTATAACCCTCGGAAGTCCAGCGCACCGAATTCCGAAGGCGGCAGCGCCTGGCCATGAATGCGACGAGGCTTGCGTGGATCTTCACCGAACACAATCCGACGGGCTAGCTGGAGGACTTGCCTGTCAGTGAGGTGGCTATCATCCACGTGGATCTTTTCTGTGATTTTTTCTGCCAATTGGGGCCTGGTGTTGGTGATATCCTTGAGCAAAATGTCGATCGCGTCGCCTTTGCCCTACACAGTAAGGAGGGAATCACAAAACGTATTAATACCCTGAAGCCCCTTCTGGAATGTGCAGCGTCCCGCCATCCTTTTCGCGCCCGCCTACCTTTCCGTGTCCAATAAGCAGTGCCCGGGAGGCGGGGGTGAGATGCTGTTCAATGGCGCGCATGTAGTGGTCGCGATCCGGCTGCTGGGAGGACCCAGGCGTCGCCTCACGGGGACCAAAGTTGGTGCTGTAAAGCCCCGTTCTGCTTCGGCGTTGACGCGGGTGGCCTAATTGCTGGGTGACGGGCAAGAGGGTTGGTGACTTGTAAGCATGCGCTCACGATGCAAAGTGCAGGCGACTGAAGGATCTTGCCATCGCCGACAGATAATTAGTCTCCCCGGAGCGTTCCGGAAACGCTCACGGTGGACGACCTTTACGATCTGAGCAAAGCACCCTCTGACTTTCTCTTTGCAGGTCGCGTCAGCGGAAACTTATGACGTGTGTCATGCTCGAAAAGTCTATCTCGTCCATCTCCATTCTCTGAATCCATGATTAACATCAGGAGCGATTCCTTCTTTGCTACCCCTACATCAGAAGAGCATGCGCAGCTGCACTTATTGAAAGCCTGAGAGGTCGCTCTCCTGGGCCACCCAGATTCGCGCACCAAACATGCCCTTCGTGACTTTAAGCTCAGTTGACATGCACGTGTTTAGAGATTTGGGTGTGGAGACAAAACGACTGTTGCGCCCAGTGCCCCTCCTCGCTTGAACCACCTTTCATCCAGACATGTGCAGCACATACCTGAGTCTTCATGCGCCAAGGATCTGCAGGGTGCACGTATGTAGATGTTGGTGCTTGGCTCGTGATCGGGGGGCGCATTAAACCATGGTAGAACTTGGTGCATTTCTCATTCACGACGACCACCACCATCCCGTGGTCGTGGGTGAAGTCATCGTCGGCGGATGCCTCAGGACCATCGTCTCGATTATGCTTTCGAATGCCACGCGAAAGGTCGCGCTGGTACGGAGAGGGTGTGGACGGCTTAAAAGCCGCAGCGGATACCATCAGGCACACAAGGAAAGCCAGATGCCTTTTCATTGCCATACCAATTGCGTGGGATATCTTGCCGGTTGAATTTCGAAGAAGCTATCTGTTATTCTAGTGTGTATCGTTGCCGGCAACAGAATTCCGCAAGTCAGTGAGGGAGATAAGAAAAGTACTGGTTCCGTGGTCGCACAAGTTCACTACTTTGAGTGCACCCGGTGGGCAGGCGCTTCAATGTAAGTCGAGGATGATGGGAATTCGGGCAGAGGCATGCTCGGGGAAAAACCCAGGTTAGAGGCGACAAGGAAAAAGGCGAGGCAGCAAAAGCCAAAAAGCTCGCCCGCCCCCTGCAAATTGTCGGGGAGGCCTCTCAGGTAACAGCACGTGGTAGCGTCTCCCCGCATGTCCCGCACCACGCCCGCTTGGGCAGAGACTCGTGAAATGTGTGGTTCTGTTGACGTTAGGACGAGCTCGAGTCACGGCAGGCGCTTTAGCCGTCCTTTAGGTGGTGGGGATGGATACAATAAAAGAGAAGAGGCGTGTCGAAGCCTTCAATATGCGTCACTCCTTCTCTCCCTCAGGCAAAGCCTCAGGCGCATTATAGGAGCCGTCCCGCTTGGAAACCATTAGTTAATTTTCTTTTCTCGCTTTATAATTCTACTGCACATAAATGCCGCGCTTACAGGCACCACAGTCTCTGTATTTACTCTCACAACACTCGGCTTTCTTGAGGGAGAGGAGGTGAGACGGAGGACGGGCAAAAACACCCGAGCGAGCGACAAAGAAGAGAGCTACGCTGCCTTTTCAGCAAAAGTGACGGCCGCATCACATTTTTGTCACCGACCATCACTCAAGTGATTTCACCATTCACAGTGCCCTCTGTTTTTTGAGCGGGACGGGCGCTAAAGTTGCAAGACATGTCGGCCGTGGCCATGTCGGCACAAAACAGAAGCAAGATAGGGTCTGGGCAGGACACGTTGGACGGAGAATTTCTGGGTCTGAGCCACTCTCCACCGCAGTTCACGCCCTCCAGCTACGAGGCATCGCATATGCAAAAGGTAAGAAATGAGACGTGAGGAGACACGGCTTGCAGTTTTTTGGGCTTGTCCTCGGCACCCTTTCAATACGATATCATCGGCATGCCATATTTGTGCCCGTTCTGCTGTTCATAACGTGTCGTAGGGTGGGAAATTGAACGAAAGAATTCTTTTGAAATGTGCCTGTGATATAGAAGTCTCCGATGGTCGTTTGCGAGGCCTTTTTTTCGTGTCCAGGAAGAGCGCTGGTCTTCCATTGCGGATACTAAATGTCCACGGGCTTTTGGGAGGAGCAGGCACTCGAGCAGGATCTCTCATCTTATCATGCGCTCACCTCGCCTCTTCCTGCTATACCCATAATCCCTCCCGCCGCTCAGCGCATCCGCTCTGGCAGCATCTCGGGCCGCCTCCGAAGCGCCTCCGAGCTGGAGGAGAAGGGCCTGATTGACCGGATGCAGAAAGGGGTACTGAAAAACCTCATCATGTCCGGAGACGAGCACTTGCTCCCGGTTTTGGATAAATTCAGAGAGGAGGGCGACACCTCGGAGCTGCGTTCCCTGTTGAAGAGCGGCGTGCTGGAGGGGCGGCCGAGCCTGGACCTTGAGCTCTTGATGGACGACCTGGACATGAACTTCCTGCAGCTCAGCAGCGGGGTGATGGGAATGGGCGGGGGTCTGGGGGGGGACGGCGAGCATTGTCAGTTCGACATGGACGACATGGCCTCCCTGATCGCGGGCGACCAGGCGGGACAGGGCTCGGTGGGGGCGGGATCCTTCATGGAGGAGGAGCTGCTCTCGAGCATGGTGGGCGTGCTGGGACGGTCCATGAGCCCCAGTCACAGCGCCTCCTTTGGCCTCTCTCCCTTTGCCGAGGAGAGCGGTTCAGGAGGGCTGCCCGCCTTCCTGGTCGCGGTGAAAGACGAGGCCCCACCAACTCTGGCAGGGGAGGGAGGGAAGGGGGCGCCGGTCATGAGGGGGAAGGCGGCAGCGGCCTCAGGGGCGGCGCGCAACAACAAACCGCCATCGGGTCCGCCCTCTGCGTCCGCCGCCTCCTCCACTTTGCAGCAGGCATCACTTTCGGTCGGCGTCCCCCCTCCTAGGGGTTCGCGGAGGGGCAGCCACCCGGGCAGCAGGCCCTCGGCTGCGGCTGCGGCTGCCAGCGTCGGCGCCGCGCTGGCCAGCAAGACCGGAGGACCTGGTGCTTCAAAAGCAGAGTCTCAGGCAGATTCCGGCCCGAGCGCCGGGAGTAAAAGCAACGGAAGGGCCTCGCCCGCGGTCTCGGCTTTGGCCAGTGACGCCTTGGGGCCACAGTCCCAGCCGGGCGCCATCAATCCCTCTGAGGCGTCGGAAAAGGCAGCTGCAGCGGCAGCTGCCTCTTCTCTAATGCCCGTGCTTCAAGGTAACTCTCCCCATTCGAGTCCCACCGGCAGCATCAACATCAGCACGGGAGCGGGAGGCGCGGAGGAGAAGCGCGATGCGAACAAGCACTATATTGGCGCGTATTCGCCCGAGTCGCGTCGTTTGCGCTTGGAGAAATTCTGGGAGAAGAAGAAAAATCGGATCTGGGACCGGAAGGTGAAGTACGACGTGCGCAAGAATTTTGCGGACTCTCGCGTCCGTGTGAAGGGACGGTTCGTGAAGAAGGAGGATGAGGCGATCCTGATCGAGGTGAACACCTTGACGAGCAGGGAGGGGGCGATGACACCGGGAGGGGGACAGGAAAATTCCTCATGCCTCGCCTCGGGGACGGCGCCCTCCGACTCCCTGGCGACCGAGGGATTGCACATGGGCGTGGGGGAGGGCGCGATTCTGCCGGATAGAGGCAGGAAGGGAAGCAGCAGCGATCTGCTGCCGGGCTTGTTGCTGGGAAAGGATGAACTGGTGTTGGGGGGGCACGAAGAAGACGGGATCGCGGTAGGTGTGGAGGAGTTGGAAGACCTACTGGCTCCTTTGGATGGGTTGTAAGTCCCCGCCTAGAAGGACGCCGTCCTCCGTTGCCTCACAGTGCCTCTCGAGGACGTCGGGGCATGGGGTATCGCGATGGGCTTGAACACTTTTACATACGCGTAGTATAAGCCGCTGCCGCCGCGGAAGCAGCATGCGTGGCATGGACATAGAGTATCACATTTCCTTGTTGGAGTCTCGAAAATATCTGAAGTTTGGAAAAGTCGTTTGCTGGTTTTGGCCGAGCAGGAAGGCGCGAGGGATCGGAGCCGAGAGGATTGCTGGTAGCGCCCATTCTCGCACCTATGACGGCTCGCCTCAGGCTTGCAAACGAAAGTCTTTTGCGGGGGTGGGGTTCGTAGGTCTTGAGAAATGTGCTTATATATAAAAAAACATCTCCTAGACAGAGGTGACATTATCGAGAGAGAAAGTGCGCAAGCTGGAGGAAGCTTAATGAAAGGCAGAAACAAAGGGAGTAGGCGACGTCAAAATGTGAAGAAGCAGGATAAGATGCAGGCAGATACAATGCCATTCAGCCGGATGGAAGAGGAGAGGCTGAGGAGGAGGGGGAAAGTGCGAGCTGAGCCTCTGCGGAGTGAGTTGGCTCGGCATTCTTTTCTCAGCTGGAAATTTTATCCGCCTAAGTTGACGCATGCTTCGGATTCAAGATATAGCTACTCTCCGTATTTATTTTTCGGTGCGTCCCGTTTTCATGCCGAAGACAAGCAGATGCCCGATATCTTGTGCAGAGAGGAAGGAGTTGCCGTGCGCGTGATGAGCACATCGGCAAATGATCAGACACGTGTGAGTAGAACTGCGAAGACACAGAAAAATGTCACGAAGAGAGACCACAATCAAAAATCTATCGACCATGCCGTTGAGGTACTAGCAGAGAGTGCGATCGAAATCGAGGTGAGAAATGAGATGATACAAGCAAGTGAGGCGGAGAGCCTGGGCTAGTACGAAATGATTTTTGAGAGTCGTATAGTCATCATAGGACGCTTTGGGAGAAGGAAAATTCAAATATACATGGGTTACTTAAGCCATTTGCCCTTCTTATTAGAGAGCAGAGGAGGGAGCATAAGATGGCAATGCACAGCAAGGAAATTCAAAATTGGAAAACCGCGAGGCCCGAAGGCCAGCGAATGGTTTTATTATCTGCCTCTTTTTATTTGGACTCTTCATATGTCCGCATGCTCTTCCGATGCCGTCTCCATCGTGCCTCAAACCTGCTACCATGTCTTACAGCGTGCGAGTGCCTGCACTCAGACACTTTCTTCCCTGGAGGGGTCCGCTCCCCGCAACAAATTCACTTAATAAATTTGTGCACCTATCATCGTCCTTCCATCATCATCTGATGAATGCATGCGCTCAGCTCAATTCGTCCGACAGGGCACAGGGCCTCGGCGCTCAAAGCTTGACGCTCTTCCAAATCTTCTCGGTCAGTTTCGTTCGCTTGAATTCGCCCGCGAAGTTGTTCACCACGGAGTCCACGTCCTCGTCGTCGACTAGAACGAGATCCCTCAGGGCTTCTTTAGTGTCCGGATTATCCTTACAGAGATCGCGGAAGTGATGGAGGGTGTTGGCGAGCAAATCCTTGCGGCAAGACAGGAGCTCGTCCTTCACCATTTGCTGCCATTGCTTCTGAAAATCACGAGACGCCGGGGCCCACTCGGAGATGTCGTGCTTACCAAGCCATTCCGTGGAGGGCTTACATTTCTCCTGGATAGCGGTAAGAGAAAAAAAAATGATTCATTCCTCGCGCTTTTCGTTCGGAACAAAACGGTAACATAGCCATCTGGGAGCATCACTATCCTTAACTTGCCCAGTGCCCACCGAACGTCAAAACAACGTAAACCTACCGCATCAAAGACATCATATCGTCGGCATAGGAATCCTCCTTGATTAGTTGTGAATTTATACGCGTAGGAGAAAGTTTGGTAGTCGTCGTCCACGCCTACAAGCTCAGTTGCCAGCACTCCGTTGCTGTTCGAGAGCAGCTGCAGCTTCATAGGTTCATCTCCCATGCTTATAAGTGACCACGAGTGGTATCTATTTGTGTCTTGCTGTAAAAGCAGTTCAGACAATCAATATCAAATTGAGAGGTAGAAGTTTGACAGATATAATGGAAACAGATAAAAGTGGAGATCTTTTATGTACGGGTCGCATGACACCAAAGTATCTATGTGCTAATTGCCCGATCGTGGCTTGTTGCAGACGCTAAAGCACACGCATAACATCAATACATTGCGCGGCTGGACTATACAGTTTTGACTTCAAGTAAGCAGAAGGTATTTGTCGAGATATCGCCCTGTTCTGTTCCGATACACCTCAAAGCACAGGCGTCATTTATTATGAGCCTTATAAAGCTGAGATGGCAAATGAACAGTGTCTCTTTCAAGAATAAGATCCGTCACACACGGTCATATTCGAGAGGACCCCGCGCATGTAGAAGAGACAGCCTAAGTCGCTCTGAAAATGTCGCGGGCCTAGTGTCAAGGACAGTGGTCTCGTTGGCGACGACTGTCAGCTTGAACATTTATTTATTGATGCCGCTTGAGACCGACGAATTGCCGCCCCCATGTCACAATAAGGTATCATTTCAACAGAGGATGTGAGGCTTCTATGCTGGCGCAAGTGTTGGAAAAGGGGTTTTCTGACAGCTCCGGTTACTTGTGAGGAGGAACGGATCCGTCGCAGGACAGATGAAGTTGAAGTGATTGATCGACACGGGGAGCCGGTGTGGCCGGCCGAAGTGCCTGCCGGCAAGTTTTGCGTCTGATAAGGCGTTCTGAGTACAAATACGTACATTTGTGGTCGATTTCTATATATTTTCCATTTTTAAAGATTCTTAGAGCCCCAATGAGGCACGTAATGCAACATGTTTGCGAACTTTAGTATGGTTATCCGGGTATCATAGAAGTTTCTTGTTCACCGACCGCTAGAGGGCGACACATCTCCTCGTGGGACTTCTGTCCAGAATCAGCACATCAAAATCGAGAACACACCTGTGACTGTTCATATACAGCAGTATTATCTACAGCACAATGAGGGTGACATAGCACTCAGAATTAAACCTGGTCATCACCGCGCGCGACTTGCGTTTCCTTTCGACCCTTGCCTCCAGACTCAGATCTATCGATGAACATAAGCTCCAATGCTGTCGGTTTCCTACCGTTTGCTTGCCCACTGTGCCGCGCTTGCCTGCTCTGAGCGACATCGTCCCCTTCCAATAGCACTTCTTCGGTCTGCGAGCGACGGGCAGGCTGAAAGTCAGCTCGGGAGAAAAGAGTGGTCAGAGGACTGGAGGCGGTAGAAGAGACACGTTGCTTGGACCTGGGTGGCGTTCCCACTGAGCCACCACCACCCCCCTCCGCTGATTTGTCCATGGTTTCACGGCGGGACAGAAAGCCTGCGAGTGTTTCGCCTTTGGCCAGCGCCTTTTTCGCTGCCTCCACGTCTATCTCTCCGCATGCTGAGTCCAAAAAATCTTGCAAAGTCACCGTCTGCGCCCATTTTGATGATGACCGAGGAGTCTTATGCGAGGACGAGAGGATCACGTGCTGAGAGCTACGAGAAGAGGGCGTCTTCTTCTTGGAAATAGGGATGGGCACATCAAATGGTGCTCTGCCTCCCAGCGGCATCTCTTCTACTTGTTTCCAGCGCGGGCGCTCCCTTGATAGAGGCCGTTCACCAGGTGGGTATGCCGGCTCAAGAGGCGTCAAGTCGACGCCGGAAACGACCTCACTGCCTCGCTTCAACGGTTGAAGACCCGCAGAATCCCGACGTGAAGTACTCCCCCGGTAACCCGCAAGACTCCCGGGGGTAGGATGTGCCGGCGTGATGAGCCTGCCAACTGGAGGCGCGGGTGCCGCCGTCGCTGAGGCCTCTTCCCGCTGAATGACGAAGCATATGCTCCCCACCTCCAAGGCCACCTCACCCTGGAAATCGCTGAGCAACATGGGCGGGCGCTTTGGCGGCTCGGTCGAGGCCGAAGCAGAAAGGCTGTCCACTTTCAATGAATTGCCGACGAGGCGGCTCGCTCCTACAACCCCTTTTTTCCCAGATGACTTGCCAATGAGGGCAGATTCCGATGACATGCCGTTCCCTGCTGAAGGCAAGTCTTCCTTGCTATTCCAGTTCCTGTGCTTCCCCGACAAAGAATTTTTCGGCGTTGGTGCCAGACTCGGGCCACGGATACCACCCTTCAGGATCAGGACGTCTTTTTTGCTCCCCCAAACTCGGAGGAGCTGGTGTCGCCGGGAGGGCTTGCGCGCCGCCGTCGACGAGTGCGGGAGGCGTAGGGACTGCCCCGCCACAGTGCTGATGTTTTCCAATTGCAGCCGGATCGAAGACAAGCTCAGCAGACGCAGACTGCTAGCATTGCGGGTCCTCCAAGTCTTCCCCTCCCCTTCCCCCATCCCTCCCACGTCCTGTCCGTCCACCACCTGAACAAAGTGCGCATCCGCCAACAGCTCTCCCACCTCGCCCACATTCAAGTCCTCGTAGGACTCGTACTGGCGAAGCTCCTGCACAGCCACGTACCACCACAGGCTTTTGAGCAGCAAGGAATTGGACTCTGCCTCTTGCAGTATCGCGGCCTGGTCGAAAAAGAGCAAGTGCGTCAAGGTGGTGGTCACGTAGTCCTCCGCCACCTCCTCCCCCAGCAGCGACTCGACCAAGCCCAACGTCGACCCCTGCGGCAAAATGACGTCCCCCACAGCCACCACGCCTCGGACGACCACATACCAGCCCCCACCCAGCCCCCCCTCTCCCTGGAGGCCTCGCTTCAAAAGCTTTCGATTCGCACGCACATAGACGTCGGCAAACAACCGGCGTTTTCCAGGTTTTGGCTCTAAAAACAACTCTTCCAGTTGCTGGGACGGCAGAAATCGAAGAAAGCCCACGGCGGAAAGGACACTGGCGTAAGAGGGGGCGTGTTCACTGTGAGAATGGGCGGACAAGGCGTTTGTCGCGTCGTTGCACGCTTCGACCGCCTTGTGGTAGCGCCGCTCATGGAGGATGCCCATCTCGTGCGACTCCTCCAAGAGGGAACGGAAATGCTGCAGGACGACGCTCGTAGCGATCTCGGTTTTGACCGAGTTGAAGGTGTTGGGGTAGATGGGCAAGTACATCTCGATCGTGCGCTGGGCGTCTTCGATTTCCCGCCAGACCTCCTGCTCCAGGATCGTGGTCGTGGGTCCCGCCCCCAAAATCTTTCCTAGGTCCTCAGCCAGAGACCTGTGGGCCTTGATGAAGTTCACGGCCAGCCCGAACAAGAAGGCGAGGCGAGAGAAGAGAAAAGAATTGGCGAGGGGCCTGATGATCGCCGAGCGGGAAAGCCGCTTGGCCAGCCGGAGGGCATTCAGAGGGATCCATATCTCACGCTCCAGGGTCCGCCATTCGTTCAATTCGCAGCCCGGGTCCAGGATGAGTTTGTAGAGGTTTTTTTCCAGCGCCTGGTACCCCTCGTTGCTGAGCAGGCCTGAGTGGAAGTTGGCGCCGTACAAGTGCTTGAGGACCGTCAGGACCTGCACGCGCGCCCGTTTCAACACGTCCTCCTGCAGGGGCGGACCGAGGACTTTGACGGTATCCGACGTGGAAGACTTCGCGATCGGGGGCGCGCCGAGATGCACGGTGGAGGCGCTGGCTTCACCCACGCCTGCACCCTTTGCAGTGCCGTCGTGACTGGCCAATCCCTCGGGATGGAAACCGTTCTCACTAGCCGGGACGCCCTCCTGAGGAGTCCCAACGCCGTTGGAACTCTCTGCACTGCCCTCCGCCAGACAAGGCACACTGCCACGCGAATTCTCGAGCTTGAGACCCTCGATTTCTGGCTCCCACAGGACGGTCACGTTCGACATTCGACGCCGGCTGATCGGCTTGCTGCTCCCGCTGCTCACGCCTTCAAAGCTGAGCGCCGACACTTCTTGGCCGACGGGCAGGGACGAGGAGGAGGACGCGTAGGCGAGCCGAGCTAGCGGGGGCTCCACGGAGGATGCAGAAGACATGACCGAGGAAAGCTGAGAAGCAGGCCCCTCTTTGGCCTTGTCCGAGGTGCCCGCAGCGGCAGCAGCCAGGTATTGGTCGCTGGCAAGCTCCTCCTGCTCGTGCTTCATGTGCCCTTCCACCGTCAAGTGGTTCCGCCAGGCGTCCAGGAGTCCCGCCCGAAGCTGTCGGAAGCCCTCCCTCTCTGGCCCGTCCAGGTCGTTGTAAAGCTGGGCGTAATGCCGCCAGGTGCGACGCAAGCGGTTGGGCACGCCCTTGAGCTTGCTGGGCGCCGAGAGCGGGTTGGAGGCACTCGCCTGGGCGGCCGCCACGGAAGCGGCTTTGAGCTGCGCTTTCCGTCGGCGTCGAAGCGGTTGGCGCCGCGCCTGTTGGCCCTTTAGCGCGGTCTCCTCCTCCTCCTCCTCGTCACCGCGGCTCCGCAAGGACATGTACTCGGCCTCCCAGTCCGTCAAGAGCGTGTGCCCCTGTCGAAACCGGTGCCAGTAGACATCCTTGGTCAAGACGGGCAGGTACCGCCACACCACGCCCCAGTCCGCGTCGCCCAGGAAAGGCTCCCGCTTCAAAAGCATGACTCGGTCCTCGATGCGCTGCTCCAAAGCGATGGACGTGCGCTGGTAGACCTCCACCTCCGCGGGGCTCTCCCTGTCCAGGCCTAGGGCGGTGATCAAGGGCTTCAGGGTCGTTCCGTTCACGAGCAGACTCAGCAAGCTCGCTCCCGCAACGTGGAAGAGTATCCGATCGCGGGTAGCGATGGGGATCTGGCTGTCCTGGTGGATGGCAATGGCCAAGGTCAGTCCGACGGCCCCCCTCAGCCCCGAGTAGGCGAGAACCACGCCTTGGCGCGTGTCGATGCCGTAAGACCCGCGCCGGAGGATGGGGAAGAAAATGATGACGCCCGCGAGACGCAGGGTGTTCATGAGCACGTAAAGCCCCACCATGATGCCCCAGTCGGTGGAGCTAATATAGGTGGACCGCAGACCACGCATCGCCATTTGCAGGCCCTGGGGGGCGGGAGGGGTGAAAACGACGGGATAGGGGGCAGAAGGCGTGAGAGATCTGGCTCTTTTTTTTTTGAGCAAAATGGAGGATGGGAGGCTCTCGGTGGGCTGCCTCGCGGCGTTCTAGCGGACAGCCCCCCTCCGCCTTTCCACACATTCCTCGAGCCCCCGCACTGCACGCACCGCCACCACGAAGATGAGGGTGTTGGTAATGAAGCCGGCAATCGCCCAGAATGAGTTCAGTTCCGCGCGCACACGCGCCGAGACACGGCCCCGCCCTGTTCAGGTGTGGGCAAGCCATGAGACCCTGGGACGAGGCCTGCCTCGTCAATGCCTCCCCCGCATCCTTCCCCTCCACCGTCTTCGGACTCTTCTCCTCCCTTTCCACGCCTTCTATTCCTCTCCCCCCTCGCCGCACCGTAGAAAGACATGTACAGCCCCGCCACCACCATGGCCAAGACCCCGGAGGCGTGGAGACCCGTGCTCTCCGCCAGGATGAAGCTCCCGTAGCCCACCACCACAGTGGTGGTGATCTCGCTCAGGGGATCGTTGAGGATGAAGCCGAGGATGTAGGAGGCGAGGGCCCCGACGCAGAGGCCGACGATTGGCCCGCCGAGGGAGAGGCGGACGAGGGAGACGAAGCCCTCCAGGGCAGTGGGGACCTCGCCCGAGAGCACCATGCCACGAGCGAGAGTGAAGAGGACTAGGGCGGACCCGTCGTTCAACAGCGACTCGCCCTCGACGATGATCTGCAGGGATTCGGGCGCCCCGAGCTCTTTCAGGATGGCCATGGGTGCCACGGTGTCCTGGATGGGGGGTAAGACAGGGAGGTGAGACCGAGGGAGGCGGGTAGAGCAAGTCCTCCCCGCCACTCCCTCTCACTCCATGCATACCGTCGGGCTGAGGATGGAGCCGAGGAGCAGGGCCGTCGGGAAATCCCATCCGTAAGGGAAGCGGAAATAGCCCACCAAGCCGATCACAACGCTTGAAAAGACCACGAGAGGAATGGCCATGCAAAAGACGGCAGGAAGGCTTTTGTAGAACAAAAACAAGTTGGCCGAGAAACTGGCCTCAAAGATGAGGATGGGCAGTATGCAGAAGATGACGGCCTCGGGAGATATGTCTACCCATGTGTGAACACTGTTGCTGACAATGTCGTGCGAGTTGGGGTAGGTTGTTACCAGGAAAGTGCCGATGGCCAAGCCGAAGAGGAGGAGAACCACCGAGTAAGGAATAGGCAAGATTTTCTGAAGCCAGGACCGCGAAATAATACCGAGGGTCAATGCAATGCAAAGTGTGCCCAGGCCTAAGTCAGTGAGATTTTCTTTATACTCCGCCGCCATTGTTGGTGAGAAGTCCCGGTGGGTTCTTACTCGCTCGCTGCTCTTTTTCCCCTTTCATAAGGCGCCGCGCGTCCCGGGCTTGCCTGCTGGCCTCGAACTAAAAGCCCCGTTTCTATTGAATGTATTTGAACGTTCAAAGTTGGACGTAAGTAAACAAATCAAAACATGAAGACTAAAAGTATGGGGGGAAAAGCGATTGAATTGAACACGCACAGAGTGTACATAAGTGTACTCAACAATATCCGAGCTAAAGAAAAAGATACAGCCTCCTGTCCTTACTCGAACAACAACGCAGTAGCTCACATTGCACGATTTGAGCAGCGGCGCCGTGCTGCCCTATTAAAAAAATGCCGAATGGTTGCCAGCGCCTCGTAAACCTTTTTGGACAGCAACGTAAGTGGTCGCCGCAATCCTTCGAGTCTCTCGGGAGCTCATCCTAAAAGCCTCGCCGACGGGGACGAAGAGGGGAGGAGAGCAAGGGGGATGTGAGCCTTATCCCATTCTGCATGTCCATGATGACCCGCTTAAAGATAAATATCTTTTTTGCCTCACCTCAAACTTGTCGCTAGAGGTGCACGGCAAGAAGTGCAAACAATAGCAGAATATTGAGTTGTGAGTCTGAGGGGTGGCCTGTCCGGGCTTCAATAGCGTGATGTCACAACGTGACAATCAAAACAAGCAGATCCTCAGCACCTTGACCAAAAAACGTTTTAAGGCTCTTATCACGATAGGAAAGCAATTATTTCTGCTATTGGAGAGAGAAGGATGCTCGGTAGCCTCAGATTGGGGGCGGGCGGCGCAACTTATCCCACATGGGAAAACCATAAAATCTTTTCCGAGAGCTCGCAAAACCCTGAGAAATGTCAACAATATGGCCAGTGATATGAATAACATATTTTGTGTTTTTCGGAAGCGGGACGAACGGAAAGTCTCGGCCTATGAAATGAGGCTTGAAGCCATCTTAATACAGCGGTTCGCATAGCACGTCAAGTAAAGATTGAAAGGTAAAAACAACAAAATGGATTGACTTGTTCTCGACAGTTTAATCTGTTTAAAAACGATAAAGGCTTGAGTTGACTTCAAGATAAACATGAAAGTTATTTACATACGCCCACTCCAGAGGTCTGAAGACAGCGCACCATCTCGTGTGACAGTGTTGTTTTAAGTTGTTTTAGTTGCTTGTTTAAATTATTCTTCTTTACAAGCCCTCACCTATGCTAGATAAGATATTTGATTCATTAATAACGCTTGAGACGTGTGAAATGAATGACAGGTGGAGCGAGATGGCGAGATTCCAAAGAGTGCAAACGCGACTGGAGCCTCCACCTGAGGTACAGGAGGCGCGGCGCACACAGAGCAGGCAAAAGTCACGGCCCCTGCCACTGCAACCAAAATGAGCACCACCCTGCCCTCCAAGCCACCCTCGCACAGTCAGGATTCATATCAAATCACGAAACCTCCCAACTTTCCCAGCCGCAGGGGCTTGGGGCAAGTCTTTTTAACGAAGGCCGTAAAGCCCGAGGGGGGGGCGGAGAGGGAGACGTCTCCCTCGCGCCAGATTCGAGCCCGGGGAAACCCGTTTAAATGGGACACGCAAAACCACTCAAGACACTCATTGGCACGAGGCCGCCCGGGCGAAGCCCCTTTGCTGTTGCGCCTCTCCACTCCATGTCCTTTTCTTGAGTATTGAAGGCTGCCGTCAGGGACATCATGGTAGCCTTTTTGTTCTTGGGCACTGTTGTAGATGAAGCACGTCGAAGGCGAGCGGCCGGGCGGCAGAGGAACAAGTGTTTAAGTCAGGCCCTTTTAGGGCGGTCGGAGGCCGTTTACAAAGCGAAATGTAAATGTCTTCACGTGCTCTTGCGCTTTGGGCACGTTATTGAATGTACGAGGGAGTCAGTTTGTTTTCACATTGCGCAAATTATTACTCCCGGTTTTTCTCTCCCCCTTTTGCTTTCGCGACCAACCAACTCGAGATGGTTTGGCTGATTTCTGAACGCATGGCTTCTTCGCAAGACATTATAGCCAAGAAACCTGTTGCTCGCTGCAAACGTTTAGGCTGCGCGCGAAAGTTTGCGCTGCCATCACAACCTGCTCGCCTTCATGCCTTGAGATCACGCAAAGAAACGCTCATACGTTCCACGCCATGTACACAGAAGTCAGGAGTGACGTGACATACCTCGGCATTGCCTTCCTTTCTGTCAACAAACGGGAAACGAGTCAAAGTTGCGCCACTAGGCATAGATATGGCGACTGAAGTGGAGCTCGGCAAGAGCAAAAAGAGCGCGGCATCGAACGGAAAGAAGGATGGTGCTGACGAAAAGCCCGAAGTGGAGTACGTGGAGCACGCATGGTCTTTCGAAGAGCTGGAGGGTAACCTGGCGATTAAGCTGAATGTTGCCCAACCGGGCAAGAGCGCGGGTCTGACTGCGGCGGACGCAAAGAAGCGCCTGGTGGAGAACGGCCCCAATGCCCTCACCCCGCCCCCTGTGAAGCCCTGGTACTTTCATCTCCTGGCCAAGTTCCTGGACCCGTTCATGATTTTGCTTGAAATCGTCGCCGTACTCTGTTTCATCCTCTTCGGGACGAACCAGGGCTCAGTTGATAACGAGGTGAACCTGTACATCGCGGTGGTCCTCGTCTTCGTCATCTGCCTCACCTCCGTCCTCTCCTTCTACCAGGAGGGGCAGTCGGCTAAAGTCATGAACACGTTCAAGAACATGATGTCCGAGTCGGCGCGCGTACGTCGTGGCGGGCAGGAGATGGACGTGCCCGCGGAGGACCTGGTATTGGGGGACTTGGTCGTCATCGAGTCAGGCAAGCGCGTGCCGGCGGATCTGCGTATCATCCAAAGCGACTCCCTCAAGGTGGAGAACTCCTCTTTTACAGGGGAGCCTGAACCCGTTGAAATGTGCCTCGAGAAGACAGACGACGAGGCCTTGCACTCGAAGAACCTGGCCTTCAACTCGGCCATGGTGGTCGAGGGCAAGGGTCTGGGCATCGTGGTGCGGACGGGGGACAACACCATGATCGGGAACATCGCCTCTCTTGTCGGTCAGACCAAGGGCGGAAAATCCACGCTGGAAGCGGAAGTGATCGGTTTCGTGCACCTGATCACCAAATTCGCCATTCTCTCGGCCATCGTGTTCTACGCGGTCGCCCTCATCAAGACGTGCGGTTTCGAGATCGGAGGAGACTGCGACCCCGCCAAGTCCTTTATCAACGTCTTCATCGTCATCCTCATCGCCAACGTCCCCGAGGGTCTGCCCGCCACTGTCACGTCCTGCTTGACCGTCTGCGCCCAGCGTCTGGCCACGCGGCAAGTTTTCGTCAAGCGCCTGGACTGCGTGGAGACGCTCGGCTCCTGCACCGTGGTGGCCTCCGACAAGACCGGCACTCTCACCCAGAATAAGATGACGGTATCGCACCTGTGGCTGGACTGTCGCACTCGAACCACGGAGTACATGACCCGGGAAGGCAATGTGGACAAGTGGGACTCCTTCAAGGAGCTGGTGACGGCGGGCGCGCTGTGCAACATGTGCAAGTACGAGGCGGACCCCAACGCCCCCGCGGTCGCCGCGGCCGGTTCTCTTGACCTGAGCCAAGCCACCAACCGGCCCAGCATCGCCACCATGAATAACTACACTCTGTCCAAGCGCCCTGCGGCCGTGGCGGGTCCCCTCGGGAACCACCAGATGACCTACCAGGGCACGCTCGCCCGCCGCTCCATGCAACAGCAGAAGGGCGAGGCGGCCAAATCCACCATCTTGAACCCGGGGTTCTTCGATAGGGGAGCAGCGGCCTTGGAGGCGAGCACGGGGGCCGGGGCCGGGGCGGGAGCGGACACGGTGCGGGGCATGGCCAACCTCCCGAACATCGTCCGCCAGCTTTCCAGTGTCACCGGGCAAGCCACGGTCGGGCGGGGCAGCCAGGCCACATTCGGGAGGAACAGTCAGGCCACATTCGGGAGGAACAGTCAGGCCCTACAGGGCGCGGGCACATTGAACAGGCTGTCGGTCAACGCGTTGGGACGGAACACCTTCCTACGAGGGCTTCCTCTGGTCGAGGCCCCTCCGCGGATCATCGTCGGGAACCCCTCGGACAAGGCGGTCTTCACCTTCTGCAACCTGTTCAAGGACATCGAGACCACGCGTGAGGAGTACCCTCAGCTCTACATCATCCCCTTTAACTCCCGCCTCAAGTACATGAAGACCATCCACAGGCCCCCCCCCACTCAGGCGGACCAACGCCGCGTCGTCATCCTCAAGGGGGCCCCGGAGATCGTTCTCAAGAGCTGCACCCGCTACATGAGCAAAGGAGAGGAGCTGCCCATCGACGCCGGATTCTCCAAGCGCTTCGAAGAGGTGTACAAGGAGATTGCCGGCCAGGGAGAACGCGTGCTGGGCTTCGCACGCAAGCACCTGCCCCTGTCGGACTTCCCCGCCTCAGTCGATGACAAGTACAAGGACATGGAGGACAAGGTTCCGCACGAGGAGTTCACCTTTCTTGGTCTGATCTCCTTGATTGATCCTCCCAAAAATGGGGTCCCAGACGCTGTCCTTCGTTGCAAGAATGCCGGCATCCGCGTGATGATGATCACAGGCGATCACCCGCTCACAGCGGAGGCGATCGCCAAGAAAGTCAACATCATCCGTGACTATTCCATGCGCGACGACATTGCTCAGGAGACGGGCGAGTCCCCTGCAGACATCACCGAGGATCGAATCGGGGCGGCCGTCATCACCTGCAAAGACCTGGAGCACTACAAAGAGGAAGACTGGAACGTCCTTTTGGACAAGCCGGAGCTGGTCTTTGCCCGCGCCTCCCCTCAGGACAAGCTCGACATCTGCCGGCACCTGCGTGCACGGGATGAGGTGGTGGCGATGACGGGCGACGGTGTGAACGATTCGCCAGCCTTGAAGAATGCCGACATCGGTATCGCCATGGGGATCATGGGCACGGAGGTGGCGAAGGGGGCGGCGAACGTGGTGCTGATGGACGACGACTTCTGCTCTATCGTGAACGGCATCGAGGAAGGCCGCGTCCTTTTCGACAACTTGACAAAGACCATCGCGTACACGCTGACGCATCTGGTGCCCGAGCTGATGGCTGTACTCATCAACATCTGCTTCACGATCCCGGCCGGTATGTCATCCCTCATGATCTTGTCCATCGATCTTCTTACCGAGGTGCCTCCCGCGATTTCGTACGCCTGGGAGCAAGCTGAATCGAACGTGATGGACCGACCGCCTCGCAACCGCAAGGTCGATCGACTCGTCCGCCCTTCTCTTCTCTCCTACGCCTACCTGCAAGCCGGGATGATCGAGGCTGGGATCTGTCTTTTCGCCTACTTTATGGTCTATGGATCGAACGGGGTCACCCCGCTGGATCTGTTCCAGTTTGGAGTCACGGATGACTTTGCACTCCGAGATGGAAGGGTCTTGAGCTTGGTCGAGCAGACGCGCATCGTGAACAGCGCCATGACGGCCTTCTACGCCACCTTGATCCTGAGCCAAGTCGTGAATGTGTTCGTCTGCAAGACCCGATTTGTGCCTATGCTCGAGCACGGCGTATTTAACAACATCATGATGAACTACGGTGTGATGGTTGAAGTCGGGATCTTGATTGCCATCGTCTTCATCCCTGGTCTGAACGACGCATTCTCCGCCTACGGCCGACAGCCGATCCAGTTCTTCCTCTTCTTCCTTGTTTCCGGTGCGATCCTGGTCGGCTGGGGAGAGCTTCGTAAGTTTTTGATTCGAGTTTACCCGACATCGTGCTTTGCTAACGCATTTGCTTTTTAAAAGACCTTCAAACGATTCGCAAGAAGCATGACGGCGTGGACTGGCTGCCTTTTCTAGGGACGGGCCCTGTGAGGAATGTAACAAGAGGACATATGGTCAAAATAAGAGTCTGAAATGAGCGTTAGATTGAAACAAATACATCAAGAGTAGAACATGAAAAGCCTTGAAAATAAGAATATAACATGAGTAAAAAATGGGATTTCTTGCAGCTCAAAAACGTACGGGGATTCGGAAGGGATATTCAGGTGTGAGAGGTGACAATACATCGGATGAGTGTCTCAAGCTGTCCACTGCAGTCAGGCACCGTCAAATCTCGACCTTCGCGTTCTAGGACAGCCTATTTTCGTGTAAAGCACACACTGTTGGGCACGGTAGGAAATGTCTTGGTGCTGGTTGCAGGGGATGGAAAGAAGCTGGAAAGGCCCGAAGTGATCCGAGGAGTAGTATTGAGAATGTCGGAAGGGGGAAGGAAAAGTGGGAACAATGCGTGCGTGGACAATGCTTCAGACCGTGAAGGGATTCAAAGAACCATAAAGGAGTGTTGAGAGGGAGGAAGCCACTCCAAAAAGACCCAGCACCGTGCTTTGTGAAAGTGCAAACAATACTTTCGTTCTTCCAAAGACTGACAACAAAACACGCCTTCTGGCGGCCATGCAAGGAGTTTTTTGACGCATTGTGGCTGTATCTATCGTGTTGGTACACCGTCTCATGTGTCTGTGTCCATCAACTCTCGCAAACGTACGTCCACACTCCTCACGTTCTCCTCCATCTGCCTCACGTTATCCTGCAAGCTCTTCTTCACGTCCTCCACGCTCGTCACCGCCCCTTCCAGAAGCTGCCGCAATCTCGCTTGTCCTCGCTCCACGCTGTCCAATCGTCCTTTGAATTGAAGGCTCTCTCTGTGCAAGCTTTGCAGGACTCGGAGCCGGCTCACTAGATGCGGCAAGTCCGCGGCCACGGGCGCCAGCCTCTCCATCGCATCGTACAGAGACTCCACCCGGCGGAAATGACTCCCAGATTCTCGGTCCCAAAAACTGGCAAGCCTAAGACGTTCCCTTTTGAATGCCTCCCATTCCGACTTCAAGAGCAGGAGTCGCTGACGCATCGTCTCGACTGTTACCGGATCCAGCAAAGCCGCCTGCCGCTCGACCCTGGCCACGGCCTCCAGCAAGGGAAGCGTCCGCGAGGGCAGGACCAGACCCGCCATGCCCGACGTAGCTGTGTCACTTTCTTCGTTTGACAACAGAAATTTTTCGATCGCCGCGAGTCGCCCCTCAAGGGTTTGCAGCTGTTGTGCGGAGTGGGAGGCCCTGTCGTGCCTGCTGTCGTTTGCGTCGTAGTAGAGTTCATAGACCACCCCTTCAGCCTCCTCCCCCGGCCCCTTGTCGGCTCGAGACTGGGAGTGTCCAGCATCCTGGTATTTGTGAGGGCGTTCGCTGCCCTTGTCCCTCCGGTTCGTGCGACCCGCGAGCTCGTCCACCCTGCGCATCAAACCCTGCACCAGGTCCTCTTCGGCCGCGACACGGGCGAGGGTGTCCTTGCTACCTCCCTCTTCTCCTCCACCGCTCCCTCCAGCTTTTTGAGACAGCACTTGAGCATGATCAGGGTCCCCCACCATATTCAGTAAATCCGCTTGAAGCATGGACACCTCGCTGGCTAAATGCCCCCACAGCCAGGTGGCCTCAGCGCCCTTGTCGCCTGATTCAGCACTTCTCTTATCTTGCACGGCCTTGAGGGCTTCCAACTCTTCCGCTAGTTCGACAGTTTCTCCCTTGAGTCGGACGTAGCGCTCTGCAGGGGACTCATGCACGACTTCACCCTCGATACATTGGCCCTGCCATCTCCTACTTGGTCCTGAGGAACAATCCTGAGGAAGCCCAGACTTGCTGGCGATCGAACCAGACAAATTGGTCAAAGATGGGGTGTAAAAGCATTTGCCGTGGAAAACTTCGAAGGCAGCGGCGGGATCGAGAGGGGTGGGCACAAGGTCATCAGGGTTGGAAGTCGGGCTCTGGTCATGGCCCAGGTATGGCAGCGTGCCGCGTGAAGGGCCCCCAGAGTTCCCGCAGCTCTCAACCCCGCACTCTACCGTGTCCGGTGTCTCAAACACCAATTCTTCCTCACGCTCCATCTTGGTACAGTCGAGATCTGTGACACAGGCGGTGGCGCAAGGCATATTAAGTGTGAGCTCCCCCCTTTCCTTTGTTCTACCGGGCATCGCCCAAATCGGCACGCGATGTGTCCGCGATGACCAGTGCAAGGCGTCCACTGGACCTGAACAAATATACACCAAAAAAGATGTCGAGATTGGCGGGAAGGCTGAAGGCTCTTTCAGAGGAACAACAAATAATACTCGATGGCTATCGATACTTGTTCTTTATCCAGAGGCTATTAAGCGCAACCTCCCCGTTACCCCCCGTTCTGCGCCCTTTGCCCTTTAAATTTGTGCGGTCTTTCTCTTGTCGAAACTTGTTCTTTACTGAAAGTTCCCATGCATAAGCACATCGTCGATTTTCAAAACCATCCGCACAAGCTGGGTAGCCAATTGAAATTGTTGCTGCTTTCCAATCAAGGTTTCAAAAATTCGTTGGGTGCGCATGTCTGCAACTCCCGATTGCATACAATCCACCCCAATGTGAGGATTGCCGTCCTTGATCTGCTGCGACTTCACCTGACTCAGTTCTGTAATGGGAGAGAGGCCAGCATTTTCCGCCAACGCCATGGGCACGTCGTCGAGGGCGTCGGCAAAAGCGCGGATGGCGTATTGGTCCACCCCCGTCTCTGTGTCCGCTGCTTTCGCCACTGCGATAGAGCAGGAAATCTCCGCCGAGCCCCCTCCGTAGACGATGCGGTTGTCCTTGATCAAGTTGCGCACCACGCACATGGCATCGTGCAGGGAACGCTTCGCCTCCTCCACGATCATCTTGTTCCCTCCCCGGACCAAGATCGTCACGGCCTGGGACTTTGCGCAGTCCTCGATCACCAGCATGCGCTCCTTGGTGGTCCCGAAGGCCACCTCCCTGACCAGCCCCGCCCTCCCCAATTTTTCGGGGGACAGCTCGGAAAAGCGCGGAACGATCCTCCCACCAGTGGCGATGGCAATGAGCTCCAGCTCCACGCCACCGACCCAGCGGACGGCCGGGAGTTGGTTCTGGAGAAGCAGATGGTTCGCCTCGTCGTCGAATCCCCACTGACAAATGATCAGGTTGGCGCCCGAGTCCTTGCACTGTCGGACCATGGTGGTAAAATACTCCTGCTCGCGCGCGTACAGGCGTTCGTAGGCCTCCCGGGAGGATATGTCCAGCTTGTGCTTGGTCTTGGGCTTGGGGGGCTCGAAGGGGCAGGTGAGGATGGCGATCTTGGCGTCTTTGATCGTCTTGGGCATCTGGGGGTGCGAGATCTCCTTGTCCACGACGATGCCCCGGACCAGCTCCGTGTCCTCCAGCCGGCCCCCTGGCTTTCCCTCCACCTTGATCATGTCGAAGTTCACGTCCTTCCGCTCCAAATCCGCCACGCTCAAGACGGCGTCCACGGCGATGCGCGCCATCTTGGACTTATGGATGTTGACTATCTTAGAACTGAGCGTGGTCATGGCGGTATCGTACAGGGGCTCGATGTTCTCGCGCCCGAAGCTGACGCTGTCCGCGATAGTCTCCAGGTGGGCCATTGCCAGCTGGCAGGCCTTTTCGAAGCCCTCCGCCATGCGCACAGGATGAAGGCCTCTGTCCAGCAGCTTCTCGGCCTGCTCCAAGAGCGCCCCCGCCAACACCACCACCCCGGTCGTCCCGTCCCCGATCTCCTCGTCCTGGGACTGGGAGAGTTCGACCAGGAGGCGGGCGACTTGGTGCTCCACGTCCATCTTCTGCAGGATGGTAGCACCGTCGTTGGATATGGTCACGTCTCCGTCCGAGTTGACGAGCATCTTATCCATTCCCTTGGGGCCGAAGGAGGTGCGAAGAATCTGCGAGACGGAGCGGGCGGCCATGATATTGGACTGCGGGCAGAAATGAGACAGCAACAAGGGAATATGAAATGAAAGCAACGAATTATTTTATGGCATCGGCGTTTCGATCATCTGTGCGTGGTACCAAGGAGTCTCCATCGCCAGACTGCAGTGACGCGGAGTTACTCCCCATGGGAGACGGACAAAGCGCATTCCTCAACACGAATATTGAAAGCAAATATCCAACATGTACCTTCGAAATGCATGTATGACATTGATCTATCGAATAATAATAATGGCGGTCAGCAACGAGAACACTGTTTGCACGCAGGGGTGTCGGATTTACGTCACATCGCAGGCGCGACAAACTCCAAAAATTGCGACATACCTTCTGAGCCTCCAAGCCTTTCAGCCGATTTTGTGCCTGCTGCTCACGAAGAATAATGAACGGTCGACCATACTCATCGAATACGAGAGACATGGCTTGATGACTTGTCGTGAGCTGTTTTCTGGGTTTTGTTCTACGTGTATGAAGGCGAGACCCCTTCTTTTCGCCTGGAGAGCTCTGAGCGACGATCTGTCATCACGGGTGGCAGTAGGTGAGAAATGTTCAATGCAAATCTCTTTCAATTAGTAACGCGACACTATGGCATCAGCTCCCATGCGCAGCACGGTGTCAATTTCGGCAGTGCAAGACGCCAAAAGTAGAGAACGGCGGGTGGGTGGCGAGGGCGGCAGGGGTTCCGGCGATTGACCTCATCGTGTGACTCCCCCCCGCTGAGCCCGACCTCAGACTCACATCGAGTGCATTGTCATAGGGGAAATGTGTCGAAATGATGGTCGTGTGGAGCTTCCATCACGCTATCGTCCACTCATCCTTTCCAAACTACGGCAGATTTATTCTTTACGTCCCCGGCCTGGCCTTCGGCGCATCTATCGCCTCTTCCTTCTCCCAATTTGTTCCAAGGTCAAGGCAATGCCGTCTCATGACAACAAGCGTCTCGCCATCGAGCTCGCAATTCAACATCACGCTGCGGCGTATTACGAGGCGGCAGATGGCACCGTAGACAGGCAAACAGAATGGATCGGTACGTGAGTTCCATCCATTCCCGCCATTCCTTCTTTCCCCTTACCTCTTCTCTCTCTCTTTCTTCTTCGCCAAGAAACATGTTCACCTCTTTATCACACTATTTCGGAAAAGCACAGCGTATGCAATTTTATGTTGATTATTTACTGTCTTTCCATCTGTTTCTTCCTGTTTCATCACGACTTAGACCTGGCACGGCGTCTGTACGCGTCAGGTCGCAGCGAGCTTCATGACATGCATCCTTGCACCAAACTCTCCCTCGCTTTCTTTGTGGTGGTGAGCGGGGCCATGGAAAACGCGCGGGAGGCCGTATCTCTGCTGCAGGACTGGGAGGCCACCCGGGGCCCGTGGGCGAGCTTCGCCTTCAACCTGATCGCTCAAGCCAGTCTGTGGGAAGTGGTCGCGGCGATGGACGAAGCCGACTTGGAGGAAGGTGTGCCCCGCAAGGGGGCGGGAACCTTCATGGCTCCGAAGGCGCTGCAGGAGAAGCTCGACGTCGGGTTAGTATCCGCGGTGGACCCCATGCTCGCCCGGGCAGCCCCGCCCCTTCGCGCCTGGCTGGTCCGCTTCCGCGCCGAGCTTAAGGAGGCGGGCGTTCAGGCGGTGGCCAGGGAGGACTCTTCGGTAATCGTTCCTCTCCTCCAAGCGTTCGACGCCAAGCGTTTCCGAGGCACTTGGGCGACTTGGGCGCTGTCCTTGCTGGCGGAATTCGCGGCCCCCTCGGTGAGGGAGGTGTTGCGAGAGGCGGGCTTCGGTGGGGAGGTTGAAGAGGGGCAAGATGGGAAAGGGGGAGGGGAGGAGGAGGAGGAGGAGGAGGAGAGGGAAATGCAGGGGGAGCTTGCGGTAGAGGCTCGGGGGGCACGGGCGGAGGAGGGGGCGAGGGGAAGGGAGGAGGTTGGAGAGGAGGAAGAGGAGGGGGAGGGCGAGGAGGAAGAGGAGGAGGAGAAGGAAGTGAAGATGAAGAGAGGAGAGGAGGAGGATGGGGAGGATGAAGAGGCAGAGGAGGAAGGTGAAGGCGTGGCGTCATCAGGAGACGAGGGAGAAGAAGAAGTGATGGAAGAGGAAGACGGAGATGCGCACCAGGCCTCGGGGGAAGCGGAGGAGGAGGAGACCGAGGTGCACCGGGTGCGGGAACAAGGAGGCGCTGGCAGGCACCGGCAGGTGTCGAGCGGCCGTCCTGGCTCTGAACTCGTCGGCGAGGACCGGCTCGCTCCCGGGAAGTCCGCGAAGAGGAGGCCGGGGCCGAAGTGCAAGGGAGGGCGGGAGGCGGGGGGCGGCCGGGGCGGGGACTGGGGGGGGGGCGGAACTGGTTCCTCGGACAGGGTCTGGGGGGGAGACGTGGAGTTTGGGTTCGAGCCGGGCCGGGAGAGGCGGGCGAAGGGCCCCTGCGGGCGAGGAGGAGAGGAAGGCATTGGGGTTGACACGCCAGGCAAGAAAGGCTCCCTCTTAGGGACTCATGCGGCGGGGACGCAAAACGGCGCGAAAATGAGATTGTTCGCAGGCGCCAGAGCAGGAGGCGACTTGGGTCGGGAGGGGGCGGCCGCCGAGGCGGACGGGCCCCAGGGGGATGCGGAGTGGCGGGAGGAGCCTCGCGGCCTGGGGGCTGTGGGAGGGGAGGGCGAGGGGGGGGTTGCTCTCTTTGCGGGGGGGAGAGCGTCGGGGCGGCCGAGAGGTCCGGGGAGGGCGAGGAGGAGGGGGTGGCGGGCGTCAAGAGGGGGAGGGGGGAGGAAGAGGGGGAGGCTGTCCACGGGCGGGCTTCGGAGGAGATGGGAGCAGGCAAGGTAGTCAGGCCCTTTGGGCTTCTGGAGGAGAGCGGGGGGGAGGGCGGGGGGCAGGAGAAGGGGAGGAGGCACGAGGCGTGGAAACGTCAACGGGTGCTGGCGAGTCAACCTCTGACGCAAGAGCCCATGACCCAAGCGCTGGGGGAGGAAGAGGAGGAGGAGGAGGAGGAGGAGGAAGAGGAGGAAGAGGAGGGAGGGAGGAAGAGGAGAGGGAGGAAGGGGAGGGAGAGGAGGAGGAGGAGGAGAAGCAGGAAGAGGAGGGGAGGAAGAGGAGGAAGAGGAGGAAGAAAAGGGAGAGGAGGAAAATGAAGGAAGCAGTGGGGATGGGAGCGTGGAGGAGGAGGAAATGCCAGAGGCGGCGAAGGGGAGGAAGGGGGAGGGAGCGCGGGGATCCTGGATATCGCCCCTGCATGCACCTCTCGGGATGTTGAAGCGCGTGCTGCGAGGGGAGGGCCGCGTCTTATGACTTGAAGGGGTGGGGCGTGGGGGAACGCGAGGAGACTGATGTGGGTGGGGAGGGCGTGGGGTTCGTGGGAGCCGGCCACAGCCGTTGCCAGGCCAAAGAGGAGGATGGGGGGGTGGGGGGAGGGGAAAAGCTGGGACAGAACAAAGAAAACGTACGCGTAGAGCCCTCGCGTCTTGCTCGCGGTATCCCCACCCTGAGGAGGGGGGTGCGACATTACTGCTCAGTCCCGCTCTTGTGGCTCTTATGGCAATTTATGTACAATGCACGGCACAGCCCCCGCCCGCCCATTCCATTATTTCCTACGGGGCTCGGCCAGTGTCACCCACGCCTGTGTCCTCCCCCCTTTCCCCCTTCCCCTTCCTCAGCCTGCTGAGCGCGTCCAGCATGGCACGCCGATGCGCAGTCTTCCAGCCCCCCAGATCCTCCTCCCGGAGAAACTTGAGCATGCCCGCGCTCCCAAAGCCGTCGGCCTCCAAGCATCTTTGGTATTGCCGCAATTCTTCGCGGCTGACTCCTGGAAGGTGCGTCTCCAGGAAGGCTTTCAAAGACCAAGAAGCCTCCGGAGAGGAGCCCGCGGGGAGAGGCGCATGCTCCCCGCCAGAGGAGGCAGGGGCGGCAGCGCCCCCGGCCCCTTGTCGAGGATGACGTCGAGGCCCTCCGTTCCCTCCATGCGGACTTCCGATCTGCCTGTTTCGTACGTCATGGAAGTAATTCATGCGAGATAGCTGCTCCTGGCCGTCTTGGAAGGCGCGCTTCAGACGCACGTCGGTTATCCGCCTGTTTTCTTTAAATTTGCCGCGAGTGTAGGCTAGCCATATTTCGCGTTGCTCTTGTGTAGGTATACGCCGGGCGGACTGGTGCGAAGAACGGCAAGTGGTGAAAGATATACGGGCAACGCATGTCAGGTGATTGCCATTCAATTGCTTTTCTGGTTTGCAGTAGATATCAAATAGAAGATAGGACAAACCGAACCTACAAAATGCTGCCTTGTAATTAGAGGAAGGATCTTCTCAGTCTTCAGGGGAGCCCAGCTCATTCGTTTCCGAGACTTACCCGTAGACAGTTTCGGTATAAATGAAGGACTGCTGCACGTATTTCGTTGGGTGTCATAATGGACCTGATCTCGTTCTTTGCTGATGCGTCGTCGAAGAAATTTGCGCCACCAAGAACCTCACCTCGACCGCTTTCCGCCCCTCTTCCACCTCAACCGACCCACAAGAGTATATGGAGCCAAACGCAGTACTCACAACTAATTTTTCCTGTGGAAGTCCGCTGGAATTAGTTCGCCTAGAGCGTGCGGACATGAAGAGAGTTGAAGCTGCCCGGCCTCCTACGATGATCGAAAGGCCTCCTTACCCCCCGTAAACAACATGGCCACGTGAGACAACCTCTCACAACCCAAAAAGGCACATCGAATCAAAACTTCACGATTCTGCACCGTGTGTGCCATTAATAGCTTGTCATTTTTCTCCCTGCTCCCCTTCGCGCGTAAGGGAACGT